>NC_141160.1:117109669-117411117 GCF_053477565.2 Lygodium microphyllum
CATCTCTTAACATACGCAAACGCATCCTGGAAGATGGCAGGCCACCAGTAACTTGCTCTTAAAGCCTTTTGTGCTGTAAGCCGTCCAGCAAAATGGCCTCCGCAAGCGGAATCATGGCACTCTTCCAAAATGAATGGCACCTCGTCAGGCATCACACATCGGTGATAGATGTCATCAACCCCTTGCCGATATAATGTACCTGCGATCAAGGCAAACTTTAACGCCTGGTGCTTAATTTTCCTTCTCTCAGCTTTAGATAGTTCGGATCCAGCCTCTCATGTCCATAAATAATGTGTTATTGTAGCATACCAGGAGGGAATAGATGCCGTATCTATCTTAAATAACGACTCCATGTCACTACCTTCAGCCACCACAGATTCTTTCGGCTCCCCAAAGTCCACAAGACATTCCACAATACCCTGTAACCTTGGTGGCTTACTCCTGATCTCATAATCAAACTCCTGCAAAGTGATTAACCACTTCGCTAGACGATTAAGCGACTGTAGCTTATTCATCAATAATCAAAGCCCCTCTGCCTTCGTATAAAGCACAACTTTCTCATAGAGGATATAGTGCCTGAATTTCTTAGTCCCAAAGACCATCACAAGACACAACTTCTCCATGTAGGTATAATTGATCTCTGAAATGCCTAATTTTCGACTAGCAAAGGCTATCGAATGATACCACTTTTCCTCCCAGATTTGGGCTAAACAGCAGCTGATACTATGCATGGTGGCTGCTGAAAATATATAGAACACCTCACCTCTTTTAGGTGCTTTCAAAATAGGTGCTTTTACTAGCTCCTGCTTCACATACTCGAATGCTACCTTACAAGGGTCACCCCATATAAACAAACAGCTAAAGGACAATAGATTTGTAAGCGGCAACATTCTTTCTGCCAAGGTGTTTGTGAATCTACGGTAATAACCAATAGAAGATAGAAAGCTATGAACTTCTTTCGGAGTGCGTGGTGGACCCATGGCAACTATGACTTTGACCTTCTCGGGATCTGTCGCAATTCCTACCGAACTGACCACATGGCCTAGCAAGAGCCCATAAGGTATGCCAAAAACACACTTCCGTGGGTTTAGAGTGATGCAAAATTGCCTACACCGCTCAAAACATTTTCACAAAATAATCAACTGCCTTTCTCTCATGGTGGCTGCCCCTAAGTCATCAATAAACACCTTCAACACTTCAGGGGATATATCACCGAATGTCTTATCTACTGTTCGTTGCCACGAACCAGGCGCATTGCATAAACCAAAGGCCATCACATGGTATGCAAAAGTACCAAAGACAGTAATAAAAGTTGTTTTCAACTTGTTCTCTTCTGCAATTGCCATCTGGTTGTATCCTGCAAAGCAATCCATAAACGAATATATCTCCCTACCCGCTAATTGATCCAAGATCTGGTCAATGAATGGCAATGGGTAGTAATCCTTAACCGTCTGCTTATTCAACTCTCTAAAATCTATACATAATCGGATTTGATTATATTTCTTCTTTCTGATCATAACTGGTGAACACCATTCTGTGTGTTGCATAGGAAAAATCAAACCCGCTTTCCAAAGCTTCTGTAACTCTTCAAATAGCCCGTCCCTCAGTTCGAAAGGCATACGCCTTACTTTCTATCGTACAAGGCGGCTTCCTTCCTTCAACGGAATTGTATGAATGGCAAAACTAAGAGGAATGCCTCTAAGTTTATCATAACCCCAGGTGAAAATATCGCGGAACTCTTGGATCAGAGAGACGTACTCCTCACATTCTTGAACACTGAGCATGGACCCTAATTTGATTGGTCGCGACTCATCAGGCATACCAAGGTCTAGGTCGATAACATCTGCATCTCTTATACGATCTTGGGCCTCTATCGGCTCGTTCAAAGTGATCTGATAGATGTCTTCCGTGGTGGATCCCTCTTTGGACTCATCACTCGATGATGTCTCACTGGTGGATAAATCCTCTAATGTCTCCAATTCTGTGGAAGATAGAGGAGCTCTCTCACTCTGCGGGGACTCAGGATAGGCATCAATCACCATGCGCTAAGCACCTCTGCCGAATATCAGTCGAGTGGCGGGTATATCCACTTGGCAGTCCGCTTGCAAGATCCAAGGTCGTCCAAGTAATACTTGGTAACTTGGACGCCCTGCAAAACGAATTACCCTAAAGTCCAGCAGACATACTACATTTGCAACAGTGACATGGACCTTAGTAATGCAGCCTTCCGGATGTCTCAAACTATCATCCGCCATTCTAAAAATTGTGGAGGTATCTTTCTAGATCGCAAGACCCAACCTTTCCATCAGTTCAGAACTCATAATGTTAACAGATGATCCTGTGTCGACAATGGCATAATCTACTAATATCCCATCGACATAGGCTGCAACCCTTGGGCAATGCTTCTCAGCATGCTCAAACCAGTCATCACCAACTCATGCAATACCCAAAGGTTCTACGATATACCCGGTATGCAGGATCTTTCTAAATTCCTTGTGTACTCCTGGGGAAAGCTTAATAAGCTGTAAAAGGTTCATATCTGGCTTGACTTCGCAAAGAGAGCTCGCCAAATCAAATTCATGATAGTTCGGCAGAGTTCGCTTTTCACGCCAAACCATCCGCTCTTTAGGTCGCTAAACTGGCTTTATTGCTTCTTTTTTAACTTTCCCCTTCTTCCTTGGTGGTTCCTTATCCTTCTTAGCATCGGCTTTACTCTCCATGGGCTTCAGAGGTCCCCCTTCCATGGCAGGATCCAGAACGTGCGTTCCTTTGTCGCCCTGTTTAGGGTTTCCGTCGAGAGGCTTATCCTTGTCGGCCTCTCTACCCTTTTGACCTCTTGTAAGGATAGCTCGCAGATTAGAGGTTTTAGAGTCATTAATGCACACAGCCTCAATCAAACTAACCCCACTACCACTAGGCAGCTTCTCCACTGTAGTCTTTGGTCGTTGGAGTATTTGTTTAGGTCCATCTTCTCGCTGGGAATCATTTCCTTGCACAAGATGATTAACAAGCCCTAGTTGCCGACTACCTCGCTGGAGGGAACTAATCTTACTCCAGGAAGTGGCTGCTAAATGGACGAATTTTCCACAAATGTTGCACTTGACATTTTGGCAATTTCGTGGATAATGTTGCCCACCACACCATTTGCAGCTAAACCTCGAAGGTGCACCCTCATCTGGGCATCTACTTCCTATCAAATTTTGTTGTTTTTTAAGAAAGTTGACATCAACGGCTATTTGTCGATACTGCTCAGTAATCATGTCGGTATAATGCTTCATCATATCCTTAACCTCGCCAAGAACATTGGAAGTGCTCGACTCGTAGCCTTGATCATTACCCTGTCATTTCATCGGCATAACAATTCGATTAGGCACTGGTTGTTGAGCCACAGTCATGGTATTAGGATTAACTGCCTGGCCTCCACCATTTGGAGCCATTTGACTACCCGTAGGCATCGACATGCTAGGGGGAGCTGGTAATAAAGGCACATTCTGCATCATGTTTCCTCTCCCATTAGGATTAGCCATCGCTATCCTTTGGCTACCACTGCCATTGGCCGTCGCCATATTATTTCCCAATGCTAGACCCATATTCGGATTGCCTCGAGAGGCATAGGCTGCTTGTAGTCGGGATTCCACTTCTTGTGCTCGTGTAATGGCAGTATCTATATCCCCCAAAGGGACACTACTCAACTGCAACTGGATATTAAAGTCCAAACCATGCATAAAATATTGCAATTGGGTAGTTGCGGGGATAGAAATAGAGGTGTCCAACTTACGGAAAACCTCTTTTCGTTTCTTCGCATAAGCACAAATATCCTCGTGTGGTTCTTGGCGGGTCACGTTGAGTACACGCAACCAATATTGCCCACCCCGTTCAGGGGCAAACTCCCTTCGAAAAGCTCCATAAAATGAATCAATATTCAATATGGTTTCGACTTCTAAACCATGATACCATATGGCAGCTCTTTCTTTGAGAGTCATGTTGAAGAACATCATTAAATGTCCTTCTTGGATGCGATAGTTAAACATCAGCTTTTGAAACTCCCTGATGTGGAGTTCCGCATCTTCCTCAACTAGCCCATTAAAAATGGGTAGCGGGTAACCTAGAGCCGGCAAATCCATCGTTCCTGCAGGAATTGCAATGGCTGCGCCATGACAGAAATTGGATTTGTACTAGAAACAGGGGACGGTGGGGTTACACCTCCTGCACTTGATGTAGACTACCTTATGGAAGAAAGGGGAGCACTAGAGCTTCCACCTTCTCCTAACTTACTACTTGTGGCCCTAAGACCACTAGATCTACTCGTGAGGGTTTAGCACCGCTACGCTTAGGAGAATACCTCCTAAGAATTTTAGCATGTCACCTAGCTCTTTCGTCTCTCTCTTGCTTTTGGATTTCAGCTAGACGATGCTTATCGATGAATAACGGGTCAATCTCAGTATCCTTTGTCATAAACTGCTAACTGCTCCCTAGACAACCAGGATTCGAGGACCACCACTTCTAAGTGGCTCTCGGCAGACGCATCACTGATGGGACCTAAAATGGGCCGGCACTGGCTCATGCACTAGCCGGACCTCTATCATGCGCTCAACAACTCCATGGCCTCATGGCCAGGAGCGTGGATGACACATACATCATCTTCCTAAACATCTTGCATTTGTATCACGTCTCGTAGTCCAACTCTAACCCAATTAACACTCCTCAGAGGGAGTCTTAGCACATTGCCAAATAGCACGAAGTACAAACATAGGAGGTCCTCCCACGGCTGACTGCCGCTACCTCACTGCGACTCTCCTACACTTTGGGGATTGGCCCCTCGATGCGTCGCTAAACATATACAACACATACGAACACAAACTTCTCTCTCTTATGATTCGCGTATTTCCAGGAGATATACCATGCTTTCTCACTTTACTTTCCCCCTTAGACCCAACGCCTAGTCTACAGCTTGGGCAACCTTACTCACTCAACGTTGGTCATGTTCCTCTAGAAAGCAATTGCCATGCATCCAGGAGGTATTGTCTGATACCTTTTATCATTTCTTTATGATTTATGCAAATTGTGAATGTGTATGTGCTCAAACAATTAAGAAAATCAGCATTGGTGCACATGTGGAAAACATTTCTTTCAATGATTTTGACTATCGCTCGTATGCGGCATTGTATGAACCTAGCACCGAGAAACCCTTGTGCTACTAGGTTCTTAATTTTTCATTATCGACCAACCTAAATGGTATGCATAAAAACCAGCAAGCTTTTCATCATTTCATTCAGCATTTAAACACCTTTTATACACTCTACCTCCTCACCCGTTTAGGTTGTGCATGGTGCATAGGTTTAGGATTCGTTTTTCACATTTTTATTGTATGAAAAGAAATAAAAAATCACTAAAACATAAAGGGAGGGTTGAACTGAGGCTAAACCTCATACTTCAGACCCCCCATACATCCACAAACATGGTTCTTATTTTTCCTTAATTTTCGGCACTCGAAATCCATTTTTCCCTTGTTTTTTTCCATTTTTCCTATTTTTCTTGTATTTTTTCACAATATTAAATGACTGAAAATACAAAATGAGTTGTGGCTGTGGCCCTTAGGTTCATTTGCAGCAAAAACATAAATTTAGTTGGTGTGTCTTATTATATTTTCCATTTATATATCAAAAACACCCAATTTTCCCCTATTTCGCGTGTTTTACGGGTTTTACACTATTAATTTCAATCACAACACTTATGATTTTCTGATTTTATGAGCATCAACTGATCAAACTCATAGCAAACAACATTATAATGCATAATCATCCCATGGGAACAAATATTCATGAAGCAAATTGCATAAAACATCAATTTCCTTTGTAAAAATGAGATTACCGTTCTTTGTGGGTTGCGGGTTTTTATTTGTCATATCTCAGGACTGATTTCCAGCCACCATTAATGCTCATGACAGTCCACAATCAGCATTCTTCCTTCCTCTTGAACCACGGAGCAATCTGGTCTTCATTGGACAAGCATCCGCCATCCATTCTTCTTCTTCTTCTTCACCACATGAATCTGCCCTTAGGGTAGAGAGAGGGAGGAGAGAGAAAGACAGAAATCAGAGATCTTCATAGAGACCACCATTGGAGGAGCGAAGGATGGCGATATAGTAAGCAGTCAAACAGAGGGCATTCACTGCCCAAGATTCATTGGGTGGGTTGCATTCAACCCCATGATCATGATGAGAGAGGAGGCGCATTTTTCGGCGCCTGTAGGCGCCTCCTCTCTCCACATTTTTTTCCTCTCTTTCATGAAAAATTTCATGCTATACTAAAAGTTGCATGTTCCCCCCCCCCCCCCCAAAGGTCATGCCCACTTGGCCTCCCAAGTGTCCACCTCTTCAAATCTTGCCCATTTCTTGGCTCCTTCCCCGTCTGGACTCCGAATTGAGCTTTGAAAAATCCTGGGTGTCCGTCTTGACATCCCGCATTGGCCTGTAACTCTTGTCAACCCGCGTGACAGTCTGAAAAATTATGAAAAATAAACAAGTGTCGCTCGAGCGCCTTTAAAGCACTTTGATGCTTAAAATCGTCCTAGATCGAGCCGCCGCCTTTGACATTGAATATTTTTCCCTTGATATTCGTAATTTTTAGCTATTTTTAAGCACTTCTCGGCATCAAAAATCCACCCTCAGCATAAAAATAACTTGCCAAGAATGCATAGACATCTTATGTTCTTTTTTTTGTTCGTTTCATTGAAAAATACAAATGATGAATCTCCAATCGTGAGTTACTTCCTTTAAAATAGCCAATGTATTTCACTCACAAAACTGTATCTTACTTCCGTGAATTAACCATGCATAATTGCAATATTTCGACATAAATCAAAAATAAGAAGAAAACATGGACGTGGGTTCGGTGAAATGCCCACATGAATGTTAGGAGATGATCCTCTTGCGGTTGTGCCTTGTGCCCTTTTAGGGGCCATCGTGAATTCGAACTTCTTGCCTTGGCCGCAGTCTTATGATCTTGGCCCATCTCCCTTGTACGCACAATTCTCTTTGAGGTACGACTTCCTTGATCGAAGTACAACTCGTAGAATTGGCTTTGGAAGGCTTTAGGGTTCGGAGCTTGGGCCTTCTATTTTCTTTAAAAATCCCGGGAGTTTAAGGAAATCTTCTCTAATGGCCTTATGGGGGAAATCGAGTGGGAAGGGCCTTGTAGCTCCCTCTTCTTCAAAGCTCCGCAAAGGCGTATTAGGGGACTAATGGGAAGCCCTTATAGGCTTTCACTTTGAAGCTTAAGAGGAAGAAGAAATTCGGGGCTTTCGAAGGGTTTAGAAGGGAAGGGCCTTTAAAATCCCGGGTGACAACGGACTTTATAGGGTCTCCACGGGTAGGGCTTTACAACCGGGGTAAAATGGCTTTTGGGGGATGCAAGGGGAAAGGGGACTTAAATCCCGGGGTACAAAGGTCTTATGGAGATCCAATAGGAAGGGACTTAAAGAAAAACCCAAGCCTAATAGGGCTTTATGGAAATCCGCGGGAAAGGCTTTAAAAACCCGAGGTAAAATGGCTTAAAAGGGACTTGTATGGGGAATTCCACGGGAAGGGGTGCTTGGAGAGCCCCCTTAGAATCTTCCAAGAAGCTTCTAAGAAGCTTCTCGCGGCATGAGCAGGTCTACGTGGAAGAGGTAGGGAGGATAGTTACGTGGGGGGGGGGGGGAGAATGACCCACGTGGAAGAGGGATGTGGCGGCGCAACTCGGCCTCCAGCAGGGCGGCTGTCTATCAGCTGGCGGCTCCTCCAGCATGGTGGAAGCTCACACCGTGCGGCAACTCCTCCCTCCACTCATGGATCCTGTAGCTCTCCCCTCTTCCACACCTTGGCACGACGGCTGGCGGCTCCTCCAGCACGGCGGAAGCTCACACAGCGCGGCAACTCCTTCTCCCTCCACGCACGGATCCCGCAGCTCTCCCCTCTTCCACACTATCAACAATGGCAGCTTCGCCTCCCATAGTCGTCAACCTCTCCCTTCTCTCACCCTCCTTACTCCCCCTCAAAGGGGGTTTTTATACGATAAGGGGGGAGAGGGCTCCCTCCCCCACATGGCTCCTACATGCTATCCTCCCTTCCACCTCCATAGTTTCTCATTTCATCCCATCCCCTTCCCTCAGCCACGCTTCGGCTGGGGGAAGGTAATTAAAAAAATTTACAATAAACCTATCATTATCCTCTTGACCTCCTCCCAAGTGGGAGTTTACGTGCGCTTATGCGGTTTTTAACCTTGGTCCCGATTTACCATTGGAGAGTCATGATACCTCGCGTATAGTTTAAAGATTGCACAATCGGAAACTTCAATGCTGGAATTGTCATTTGCATGAGTCTCACGCGGGCTATTAATATTTTTCAACAGAAATATTACACTATCTCATCCTCTCATGCACCTTGTTGAGGGTGAGGGAGAGTGAGAGTGAGAATGTAAGTGAGGGACTTGAGTCAAGATATTCTCTCCTCTCACTTTCCTTCTATAGCTTGGAGGGTGAGAGGTAGAGTGTGAGCTTGATATTGGCTAAGAGTCTATGTGACAAATAGATTGGAGAAGCTCTTCTCCACATCTTCTTCTTCTCCTTCTTATATACATTCCTCTCTTTCATGGAGTACTCGTGGATTGGATTGGATATTGTAAGTAACAAAGAGAAAATTGAGGAATACTACATGACTTGTGAGTTATCTACTTCATTCTTAAAGGATAGACAATAATATAGAGGTGTTGAATAGGTAAGTCTACTATACCCTCTCAAGTCATTTAGCCTTCTAGTTACATGGGGATTGCACTAGGAGAGTATAAGAGCTTGAAGATCATAATGCGAGACAACTATGCAAGAGATGGTTGAGCCATTGTGTGATTGAAGCTCTTGAAAGAATAGGAGTTTGTTCAATGTTGCATTGTTGAGAATTTGTAGCAACATTTTTGGTGTCGTTGCCAGGACCAATAAAAAATTCAATCACCAAGGTGCTCCCATTCTCTTCACTATAGAATAGGACACTTGTGCACTCGATAGTAGAATAGAGTGATGAGAATCCAATTTCCCATTTTCATGCCTCACATACTCCAAAACTTTGTGGCTAGATTAGGAAGATGGATTGATGTGAAATTGATTCAAAGTTTGAGTAGGATTGAGTAAAATAGAGTAGAAGCATCAAAATAAAAGTAAACCTTTAAAAAATCATTTGTTATTGATGCGTTAGACTTGGAATTGGTTACTTCATTGGACTAGTAGTGCTTCATGATTGGTCTATTTTACAAATGCTAGTGTGTGTCAAAGGAAGGATTAATGGAAATTTGAAGTCTCCATGTAAGTAGAGGAGTCTACATGTATTGAAATGAGTTTGTTTGATATGTGTGCTCAAGATTGAATTAGCTTAATTGTGGCATAGTTTGTCATGTTTGATGCACCAACATGGAGGTCTCAAACTCACTCTATTTCTCCCTCTACTAAGTCCAATTTCTCCAAACTTGAGTGCATCACCCATTCAATTCTACTTACCAATTGACTCCAACCACTTGAGACCATTAACTCAACTCCCAATCACTCAAGGGCACCACCTACTTGAGTTACCACACTCCATCACCCTTGAGTCTATTGCTCGACCTTCTCCACACTTGAGACAATATCCATTGGAGTCAAACTCACTCAAGTCTACACCTTTATCATCCACTCAAGTGATACTAGAACCTCATTCAAACTCGTCTTCATTTTTTGATTCTCTTGTATCATCATTACATGGCACTAATGTCGATCCACTGTAGGCTTGGACCACACAAGTATAAGCAATTGAGTGAGTTGTCAACTCCACTTGACACCAGCTCTAACATGTCATGGGATGATGTGGCCATGGCACATTACTAGCCACCCATTCCACATGGCCATTCCTATCAAGAATCACATGGTGGGGAGACTTGCTTGAGCTACTACACCAAACACACACTGTACACACAAGTGGAAGCTCACTCAAGAACACAAGAAGAGAGATGGAGGCCAAAACATTTTCTTGCTGGTTCTTTTCTTCTTCTTCCACACACAATACAATAATGTACACGAAGTATAGATAAGATACAACATGCTAAGTCAAATAGTGCATAATTGACTATACTAATTGACTGGCGCTATAATTATGCTAGCTATAATTGACTATACTAATTGACTGGCGCTACAATTATGCTAGCTATAGGTAGGTGCAACAAACTAAATATAAAAAGTGATCAGTTAGTAGCTATGTGAGGATCATAAATAATGACCACCGATGTGCTAAGTGTATATATGCAAACCCATCTAGCCAGGTGGTTCATCATCAATGTTTGCACATATTAAGATTGCCATCTCAATAATCCCCCTCAAGCTCAATTGTATCTCTACAACTCCAATTAAGCTTTGAAACTTTTGAAGCTTCTCTGCATCAAATGCCTTTGTGAAAATGTCAACTATCTGATCATGTATGTTGACATATACCAAGTCAATGATCTCTCCTGCAAGTACCTTCTCTCTCACAAAGTGGTTGTGCACCTCAATGCGTTTTGTCCTAGCATGGAACATTAGGTTCCTAACTAGCTGTATGTTGCTCATATTTCATAGTGAATGACAACTGGACCATCTCCTTGCACATCCAAATCACCTAATAACTTTTGCAGCCATACCACCTCACATGTTGCCATAGCACCATCTCTATACTCAGCCTCTATACTCGATAAAGAAATTGTAGGTTGCTTTTTGTTGCTCCATGTAACTACTACACTACCAAGGGAAAATATGAATCTGCTAATAGATCTTCTATTTGACATGCTACTAGCCTAGTCCCCATCTGTGTATCCAAACACCTGTATATTCTTACGTGCTTCATAAAAAATTCTATAATATAAAGTGGACTTGGCATACCTCAATATGTGTCTAACTACATCCAAATGAGACTTTCTAGGCATTTGCATAAACAGACTAACAAGGCCAACATCATAGATCAAGTCTCGCCTTGTGATAGTCATGTAAATGAGACTCCTTACTATTCTCTTGAACATAGTAGGGTCTTCTATCTCTTCCCCAATGTCAGCACTCAACTTCACATTTTGCTCCAATGGTACTAAAAGAGGCTTACATGCTGTCATACCATACTTGGATAACATATCCAAGCCATATTGCCTTTGGAATAGACATATACCATCATCATATCTGATTATCTCCATACCAAGAAACTATCTCAGCTCACCCAAATCCTTCATCTCAAACTTCTTCTTCAAGAAGTCCTTAACTTCAGTAATCCAATTATCACTACTACCTATAATAATCAAGTCATCCACATACATGACTATGACTATACTTTAATAAGAACTACCTTGCAATGGCTATTTTATCTTGCCATTGTAATCATTACATTACTTTGAACTTTCAATGTTGTATATAGTCAGAGTGGTGAAACAGAAGCATGATGCACTCTAATCCACAAGCTCTATGGTCCCACTTATGTGAGAGCCAATAACCCTCAAGTTATCTCAAGATGATATCATCTCGGTTCCTCTAAGGAAGAAATGATATAACAATCCTGAAAATCTATGTGTCGTGAAGGGAGGGTAAACTAATAAGATTTAATAACCTTAAGAAATTATATTTAATGAAAAAATAAATTGGAAGTAAACTATTTAATTAATCACACCAACGTCATTTCTTGAACATTGCCACCTTCTCTCGATTTGTGTTAGCATAATTGCAATCAAAATCTAGAGATTGTGCAACTTGCATTCACCTTGGAGATCATCATTACACAATAAGCACCTTGCAGCCTTTATTAGCATTGTCAAACTCCATACCATTACACATGTAATACTTAGCCTTAACTAAGGCTTAGCACTAAGGCTTTTAAGGCTTATAAATCCTTAGCAAAGATACTCAGAAAGTTGTTTTTCTTTAACCCTACCAGTTTGTTGTTATCAAACACATACAGACACACACAAAATAAGAGAAGAAAAGAAGATAAGAGAAGTGAAAGAAAGAGAAGAAGGAAAAGGTAGGAGGCAAGAAGAAAAAGAATAAGAAAGGATGGTAGGAGAAAAAGAAGTGAAGAAGGAGGAGGTAGTGATAGGTGGGTGTATTTCATAACTGTGAATCTCCTTTTAGAATTATGTAAGGTGTACATAGATTTTGGATGTGTAGCTTAAGCCTTATATAGGAATCAACATTTATCAAGGCTTGCATATTTCTACCGAATAAATTTTATCTACTTTTCCCTTAGAAATTTACTTTTTAGAATCCATTCTCTTTGGAAATATTTATCTACAATAATTCTAACATCAAGCTTAGATAGATTTGGAGGTGAGCCACATGATACTAAAAAATCTTGGAGTGGTGTATTTAAGGAAATGATGCCAAGCATGCAAGGAAATAAACATGAGGACAAGGGGATATGAGGACACCTTTCTAGAAAAAATTCAAAGTTGTCAGTCACTTAGAGCCAAGGTCATTCAAAATGAAAGGAGAAGGTGGGGCCAAGATTATACACATATGTCTTTGAGTATTTTAAGAAAATACTCTTATAACTCTCCCATGTGGTGTATAATTCGATTCCCTTTTTCCTCTCTCTTATCTTTTTTTCATTTCATACATCTCAATTTCCAAGCCTATCATTAGATTAACTATAATATTCTCTTTTTTTTTAATATTTAGAGCCTCATAAATGGTACATGCGTTGAAAAAGCTTTGGACCACCAACAGAAAAAAATAATGTATTTGTTTACAAAGGGATTCATAACAAAGGGCACATTTACAATGGTGGAGATTTTATACTCTTCTCAATTAGGATCCAAAGCCTTTTCTCCATGAATCTCTCTCCAAAGTAGGCTTCTTTTCCTTTTGTAGGATGACAACATCTTTTAAGAAGTGTATATATATATTTACATTCTCTCTACTCAAACCTTTGTAAAATTATCCATCCCGTATTGTGAAATCTAATATTACACTATTAATGCATATGCACAACTCTCCCTCACATTTCTCAATATTTGTAGTTTACCTTTATTTTTCTTATTATTTTCTGTAGGAAGCTTAACAATGAAGACTTATTCACACATGCATTATGAAAGGAGACTCTATGCATTACCTTACATCACTTGGTGTATCATTTAATTTAAAACTCTAATCAATCAAGATTATACTTAATTGATTAGGGTTAGTAGATAATATAATCTAGCCAAGTGCCTATAAAAGTCCCAAAACTCTTTGCATCATCATCCTCTCCACCCCCTTCTCCTCTTTCTCATTATACATCGTCATTATAGTCACCTCTCTACTTATATTTTACTATACCCCCCACCATTTTGGGTTGGGATGCATTAGTTGTAACTCCAAGTATTAGTTTCTTTAATTATTGCTTTGTATTATACTACACCTTCTCCTATTTCTCTTTTTACATCATCACCATCATTACCTCTTTACTCATGTGTCCTAGCCTACTTCTAACTGGACTAAAAGGTATCCCTTTCATATCCCTTAATGTGAGGAGATTGATCCAATTTGTGTAGAGGCCAAAAATGCTCATTTTCTAAGTTTGTGAGTATCTCAACAAGATGGTTTGCTACCCTACCCAATGAAGAGAGAGCCCCAAATTTCCTTCAGAAAGAAAAATTTATGGTGGGCTCTTTTTTTTCCTCCAAGAGAATGCCAAAATAGAATTTTGTGGTATGTTTGAAGAGGCAATGGAAGTGCCTAGAGATAAGGATTAAAAATTGATATTCCAAGCCTAGGTGTCAAAAGTGAAGTATTTGCAATCATAACCCATACTTGCCTAACTCGTGGCTGTCCAACCACCACCACTACCTACTATACCCAAGAAGTCTTGCATGGGAGATTATAATCAAGAACTATTGAAAATGATAACTAGTCAACTAGATAATCTTTCAACAATTTGGTGTAGGGTGTTAGGGTTCCACAACAATACCCCCCAGAGTATCTAATGGTGGAAACAATTGAGCTCCAAGGACTCTAGTGAGAAAATATTTTTGCTACAATTGTAGTGAAGATGAGCATGTTATGCATTTTTGCCTCTATCCAAGAAGAACCATAGGAGACGCTCAACCTAGACCACACCACCAAGAAGTTACACCTCTTAGAGAGAGGCCTCTTGCTCTAGCTCAACTCTTCTTACAAATCCCAACAAAGCCAAAAATTCTCAAACCCTCAAGTAACACCCCAATCACCATCTATAATTCCTCCATTGCCAGAAGATCATACTATGAATATGATTGGTTTGGAGAAAATAGAAAAAGGGAAATGAAAAATGGTAGAGGTGGACACCATGCTAGTGATGAAAGCTCGGGGTGATGAATCTCAAAAACTAGACTAGGGCAAGACTAGATGAGAAAGGTACTTCAAAACAGAGCAAGAAGAGGCTAGATCACCCTTGATGCAAGAGAGGGATCAAAGATTACCCATTTGGAGAGGAATTTGAGCGTTATAGTCTAATCAAGGATATGAGTCCACAAGTACAAGACTTACATGGCCACAACTATTGCATCTATCACCACAATGGGCCTATATGGTGAGTAAAAGAAGAGCAATAAATAAAGTGGGTTTAATTAAAGCACAAGGCATTCAGGATGTGTTACCAATAGTAGAAGCTTATATCAAAGGACAAAGAGTATACAAGGTATATGTTGTTGGGGATGCACAAATGTGTATAATGAATTATAATATAATGTATAATTTGGGTCTAGAGGTAAGTGGAACCTTTGCTTTTAAAGGGAAAATGAAAAATATGGTTTCTTCTAATTGTATTGGTGTAATAAAAAGTGTGAATATTATAGTATGTGATATTCAAGTGGAAGTAGACGTGTATGTGTTGCATCCAAAGGGGAAGGCTGTCGAATTATATTAAGAAGACCTTGGCTCATTGCTATGAAAGCAACGCAAGATTGGGACTCCAATACACTTGTGTTGCAACCGCAAGGGAGGGTTGGAAGGGAAGGACAAGCCATTGTATACAATCATAGGGAAGTAAGACAAGAGAGTATAGAGTTAGAGACTTCTTATCCAATGAAAAGATTTCTAAAATGGGATTCCACCTCCATCAATAGCATGTCGACCAGTATTTGGTGGTTGATATAGTCAACATGCTAGATGGCTTGGACAATGATGAAGAGGCTACATTCCTAGTAGCCAATGCTCACTTAGAACTCTTTTGTTTAGTGGATGTCATATAGATTATTCAGTAGTATTTAGATCCCTATTTTCCAATGTAACTTGCATGGGAGTCAGTACTAGCACATGATCAAATTTCCCTAGGTGTATAAATCTTGACTTTGAACTCCGAAGCACAATCAGTTTGAGCTACGGCTATAGCCAAATTAGATGTAGTAGATGTTCTTGGACATAAAAGAGAGTTTGAAGAATTATTGCAAAAAGGTGACAACGGTCATGAAGGATGTTCTCTCTACCATCTACCTTGGACCTAGTAGAGACTAAGTTGGTACAAATCAATACTTAATTGGAGCCTTGATTCCTAGAGCATCTTATTGCTCTCCTTACAAAATTCAAAGATGTCTTTGCATGGGATTATGCTAACGTGAAAAGACCCGATTATTGGTTTTATTAGCATTGGATTCTACTCAAATGAGATGTTATTCTAGTCAACATGGAGTGGTATCAAATGAATCTGCACATGGCTAAGTTAGTATTGGATCGACTCCTTCAAGTCGGCTTCATTGCTTCAATGGGTCAAGTAGAATGGATTTTACCCATAAGCATTATGCAAAAGAAAAATAAGAAGTTAAGGATCTCTATAGATTATAAAAAGTTGAACGTTTCCACCATTTTGGATGTCTTTTGCATTCCGTACCTTGATAGCATTTTGGATGAGGTTGCTAGCTATGAGATATATTTCTTTTTGGATGGCTTTAATAGATTCAATCAAGTGTGGTTTGGTCTAGAAGATTAAGCCAATAATGCCTTCATAATAGCTTGGGGTGCATTTGTATGTACAGTAATGTTGTTTGGATGCCCCGACTTCCTTTCAATGAGATATGTTTTGGGCCCTACCTCTCATAAACTTCATGAGGGTATTTCTAAATGACTTTAGTGTCTTCAATACACTACTCCTCCACTTGCACCATCTTTGGATATTTTTAAGTTGATTAACCCTATGAAATATGTCTTTGCTGCTGTGAAGGTGAAATACTAAAGAACTAAGTCTACAACATGATAAACGACTAATATAGAAGTATGACAACATATATACACATAGCCACTAAGTTGAACCTATTAGAAAAGAAGAGGTGGCACAATAAATATGCCATAACCAAGGATGGGACTATATGGGTATAGTCCAACTCTAGAATCACTAGCTTATCCTCATATCGGTCACCTAACATGCTAGTGAATAATATCGTGCCATATCACCAAGGCATGTAGTGGATGCCAATTCATGTAGAGGTTGATGTATCAACACTCTCCCTTGAGCTCAATATGAGCTCATGAACTCCAAGAATAGTCTTGAAGTGTTGAAGCTTCTCAAGTCCCAAGGCTTTGGTGAAAATGTTAATAGCTTAATCCTATATGGTGGCATAAATCAAGTCAATAGCACTTGCTAGAACCTGCTCTCAAATAAAACAGTAATGGATCTATATGTGTGCACTCCATGCATGATACACTAGGTTCCTAGCCAATTGAATGCTATTAAGGTTATAATAGCATATGATAACCTTATAATCCACCTACATCCGCAAATCACCAAGTAGCTTATGTAACCAAACTACTTTACTATTGCAATTGTAGCACCTCTGTACTCTACCTCTATACTAGATAAGGCAACTGTCGGTTGTTTCTTGCTACTCCAAATACCATTAGCACTCCCAAAGATAAATATAAAACCATTGATAGATCTCTTTTTTGAAATAATACTAGCCCAATCTACATCTATGTAGCCAAGAAACTCCAATGCTACACCTATAGCATAGAATAAGGCATAGTCTAATGTGGACTTGACATAGTGCATTGTGCACCGCACTACGTCCAAATGTAGCTTCTATGGAAATTGCATAAACTAAATCTCCAAACCAAGTGTGCAGCTTAGATCTGGCCTAGTGATTGTCAAATAGATAAGGTTTCCCACAATCTTATGGTGCATAGTAACATCCTCAATCAAGTCACCCTCTTATGTACTAAGTTTAGCATTAGTATCCAAAGGTATAGAAATAGGCTTGCAATTAGCCATATCATAATTCTTCAATATATCCAACACATACTATATATGTGATAACCATATGCCCTCTAGAGTCTTGATTATCTCTATAATGAGAAAGTAGCACAACTCTCATAAATCCTTCATCTCAAATTCACAGCCTTGAGAAGACCCTTCACATTGTTAATCTTTGTCTTAGTATCACCTACAATGATCAAATTATCCACATATATAGTAATGACCACAATACATGCATCACTCTCATATACATAAAGTGAGTGATCAGCCTATGCTTTGCAAAGTCCAATGCTAACAAGGTATTCTACAATCTTGTCATGCCACACCCTAGGTACTTGCTTCAACCCATACAAGGCCTTACAAAGCCTACATACATGATCTGGATGATTCCCATTCACATAACCAGGTGGTGATAAACTGCAAGTAGAGGGAGACTAGGATGGAGAAGTAGAGGTCTGGGGCCACATGCTCTCCTCCCCTTCATTATTCTTCTCTATTTCTCCAATAGTCCACACACACTAAAATGGTATCCTCAAAAGATAGATATCCCAAACTTAAAGACACTTTACATACAACCATAGGATATGACATATTTATCAACACTCCCCCTCAAGCTCAAAATGAGCTTGCACACAAAAGACTCCAAGTGCACTTCTGAAGTACTCAAACTTATCTTTACCTAATTCTTTGGTAAAGATATCAGCAACTTGGTCATTTTTTTTCACATGGACCAAGTCAATCTCTCCATCAATGACTTTTTCTCTAATGAAATGATAGTGCACTTCTATGTGTTTTGTTCTTGCATGGTAGACTGGGTTCTTTGCCAACATAATGCTACTAACATTGTCACAATACATAATGACTCCACCATCAATCTCTATGCCCATGTCATATAAGATCAATCTCAACCATGTCTGCTCACATGCTGCCAATGCAATGCCTCTATACTCTGCTTCAGTGCTTGATAAAGCAACTGTAGGTTGCTTCTTACTGCTCCAACTTACCATGGTTGATCCAAATGAGAATGCATAGCCACTAGTAGATCTTCTATCCATAGAGCTTCCTACCCAGTCTGCATCTGAGTATCCAAATAATGTAGGCTTGATTCCTTTTTCATAAAACAGCCCAAATCCAGCTATCTTCTTCACATATCTAAGAACTCTTCTCACTACATCCAAATGTTATTTGCATGGTTTCTGCATAAACTGACTTATCAATCCAACAGCGTAACTCAAGTCTGGTCTTGTAATGGTCAAGTAGATAATACTACCAACCATCTTTCTGAACATAGTAACATCCTCAACATAAGATCCATCATCCATCAACTTAGCATTTTGATCCAATGGTGTATCAACCGGTTTGCAACCTGTCATGCCATATTTTTCCAGCATCTACAATGCATATTGCCTTTGTATCAGCCATATACCATGAGGTGTGTCAATAACCTCAATACCCAAGAAGTATCTCAACAAACCGAGGTCCTTTATATCAAACTCTTTATGTAACCCATGCTTGACTTCAGTAATCTCCTTCTCAAGTGTACCTGAAATAATGAGATCATCAACATAGATGACCACAACCATACCATCTTCTGTATGCCTCACATAAAGTGAATAATCAGCTTTGCTCTGCTAAAATCCCATACTGCATAAGAATTTTCTAATTCTATCACACCATGCTCTTGGTGCTTGCTTCAGTCCATATAAAGCCTTCTTCAACCTGCATACATAATGTGGGTATTTTGAATCCACATAGCCCTCTGGTTGATCCATGTACACTTCCTCTTCTAAGTTTCCATTCAAAAATGCATTTTTCACATCCATTTGATAAAGCCTACAACCATAGATAGAAGCCAAAGCAATTACCGATCTCACTGTCGTCATTTTAGCTACTGGACTAAATGTTTCTTCATAGTCCAAACCATAAGTTTGTGCATATCCTTTTGCAACTAGCCTTGCTTTATACCTTTCAAGAGAACCATCCGACTTACATTTGACCTTATAAACCCATTTACATCCAATGGACTTCTTTCCATAAGGTAGTTTCACCAAATCCCAAGTCTTGTTTTTCCTTAGTGCATCCATCTCTTCATCCATTGCTTATCTCCACTCTTTGCTCTCTACTGCTTCTTCAAAGCAAGTAGGCTCCACATGTTATACATAAGAAACCATGTATGCATAATGCATCTTCATGAACCCATTATAAGTCAATCTATCAACTAGATACCTTACCCTTTCTGACCTTCTCAATTGAGGTGCACTACCATGTGTCTCATTTGATCTAGCATGTGGTGGCACATACTTTCCTGCACTTCTAATGCCAGGTGTTTTAACATGTGGAATGCCATACTCGTCATCTGTAGGTTCATCTTTTTAACTTTCAGTCATTGGTCTCTTACCTTTTGCAACTTCTGCACTCCTTTGTGCATTTCTCAATCTACCACTCCATGGACTGTAACTACCACTGCTTTCCACATTCTCTTGAGGTCCTAAAGCATCTTCCACATGCTGATTTTCAGCCTTGTTGTTTGCTAAAATTTTTCTTCCATAGCCATCATCATCATTGCTTTCATAGGAATCAACATCCATTGCAATTTTGGGCTTATACCATGATTCATATTCACTGAATCTGACATCCGTGCTTATGTATATCCAAGGAAAATGCATTTTACAGCCTTAGGTTCCATCTTCTTTCTCAAATCATCCAGAACATGAACATAACAGACACATCCAAAGACTCTAAGGTATGCAACAGTGGGTGTCATGCCATACATTCTCTCATATGGTGACATATTATGAATCAAGGCTGTAGGTGTTCTATTCATAATGTGAACTACAGTATGCACTGCTTCTGCCCAATATGACAATGACATGTTCATTTGGTTCATCATTGCCCTTGCAACCTCTGCAATAATCTAATTCTTCCTTTCAGCCACACCATTTTGCTGAGGTGTATACCTGCATGTCAATTGCCTTTTGATACCATGATCTCTCAAGAAGTCACAAAACTCATATGACATGTACTCTCCACCATTATCTGCCTCAAACATATTTTATGTAGCATCCAAACTGCTTTTTAGCCATAGATTTAAATTCCAAGAACTTTTCAAATGCTTCACTTTTATGCTGCATAAAGTACACCCAAGTCATCCTGCTAAAATCATCAATGAAAGTGATATAAAATCTACATTTTCTGCTCATGGATACATTCTGACATGGGCCCCAAATATCTTAGTGTATTATTTCCAAAGGATAGCTGCTTATTCTCCCCCTCTTTGGAAATGGCAATCTGGACTACTTGCCAAATTGACAAGCCTCACATACACGATCAAAATTCACATATCCTAAATGCGGTAGACCACGGACTACTTCAATCTTTGCAAATTAACATGACCAATCTGTTTATGCCATAATTCCACATCCTTATCTTGCCCATGTCCTCTCTCAACATACATAGAGTTTTGAATCACTGGAGTACCTGCATCCAAAGAAAACAATCTCCCTTTCTTTCTACCATGAGCAATCACCCTGCCAGTTCTCCCATTATGGAACTCTTCAATGAAACATCCAAAATTATTGAATCTCACCTGCAATCCTTGATTTGTCATTTGACCAACCAATGCTAGGTTCTTAGTTATCATGGGCACATAAAGTACATCACCAAGCTTGTTCTCAATCCCATCTTTAGTAACAAGTGGCACACTACCAATATGAGTAATTTTGTGTAAAGTATCATCACCAGTGGCAACATATTCATCATTCTGTATTTGCTCCTTGCTATCAAACCATTTAGAATGATGAGTCATGTGGTTTGTAGCTCTTGAATCCAAAAACCAGTCATTCTCACGAAGAGGATGAGTCATGCGCCCAAGCACATGCTCCATAGCAAATAGGTGACCTCTAGGCGATCCACCTCTAGGTCCATAATATGTACCACCATAAGTGCCTGCATAGTGGCCATATTGGGTCCTTCCATGACCCCTAGACATGGCATTCTATTTCTGATAACAATCCCTCTCAAACTGACCAAACTGCCCACAATAATGACAAGTGCCATCTCTTTGTGAAGGTCTAGACCGTCCTCTACCTCTAGGGAAAGATCTCCCCCTGCCTCTATGCATGAAATCACCACAACCAAGGTTACCTCTTCCACGAGCAAAACCATAATTATTACGACCAAGTGAAGAGCCTCTAGCTCTAGATGAGCTGCCACGACCTCTCTGGTGATAGAAAACACTATCTCCACCTGCATTTTTGCCACTGCTAGATGCATTCAATTCCAACTTGATTTCTTTTGTAAGTAGCAATCCAATAAGCTCCTCAAAGTCAGGCATAGAGCCTCCCCTAATGGAAATAGAGGTATCCAAATATTTGAAAGCTGGTCCAAGCCCATTTAGTGTCACTAACACTAAATCATCATCATCAACAGGTGCATTAATGGATGCAAGGTCTTCTGAATTTTGCTTGATTTCTGCCACAGTCACTGATACTACGATTGCCTCTCCATGCACCATGTAATCTCTGCTTAAGTTGTATCTTACGAGCCTCTGTACATGTTCCATACATTTTTTCTATGATTTCCCATGCATCCTACAAGTACTTGCCTTTTTTATATGAGGAATCAATGTTTCTGAAATACATATGGAGATCCAATGCAAAACCTTCCTGTTCTTTCCAGTCCAATCCTTATACGCTTTCTTTTGCTCTTTAGTTGGATGTTCGAGAACTTCTGGGCATTCATCATCACCTATTATGAGGTCCCATAGACCTCTACCCATCAAAAAATTCTCCATCCTGTAAGACCAAACACTATAGTTGTCTTTGGTCAATTTGTCTCCCATGATCTGAGTGATCTGTGCCGTGTCAGACATTATAATTGCTGCAAAATCAGAAGAAAAACAACAATACAACCTATCCAGAAATGGTATTCAACAATATGATTGTCATACATGTGTCCAAAAACTGTCATATACATCCATCCATGATGCCAACATGTCATACATTTAGTTCCCAACAAGAAACATCCAAATAGAATCCCACACAATGTCTGTATGACCCAAAATGCATCAAAACATGGGTCTAAAGTTGACCACTTTTCCTGCAATTTTTTGTGCCAAGCTGAAAATACTTGTCAAGCTGAAGTTGCAGAAGATTTCCTAGAATTTTTTGAACAAAAAACCAGCTTCCAAATAGTCTTCCGTAAGTTGCATAGGACCTGACACCATAGCTTAATCATATCTGTAAATCATAACACACATGTTCCCACAGTCTCTTGGTGCCTGTTTGATAGCAATGGATAACTCTTGTATGTATGCTTCAGTATGGGTAAATGGTCGATGAGGTATTTATTCAATCCTTCTACATGGGTCACAATCAACGGATAAAGGTGTCCCAGGTATACATTACACCCCTGCAAGCTTTAGCATCCCCAACTCTATTTTTGTAATCTCCCTGTTATTAATATAAATTTGCGTAGATCCTGCGCTTGCATCCTCTAGCATATTTGTATTCTTTAGTACCAGCAGAAGCATCCATCTGAAACACTCATCAGAATGAGATTCCAGGAAGCAGGACAGCTGACTAGTCTTGTACAACGGTCTAAGAAAATGTAGCTTGCGCAAATGTGAACTTAATCTTCGATTATCATACAGGAGCCTTGCTGCACACTTTCTGAGAGCCTAACGTAGATCGTGATTGGGGAGCAGAAAACAAATTGAAATTGTACCTTCATCTCTTTGATGATTGCTGTAACCCGTTCTTGTGTGTGCAGAAAACAACGCCCCCCTCTCTCTCTCTCTGTGACTGTCCCCCTATCTAAGCTCAAGCCATGGCTCCCTCTAGTCTCCTTCCTGTCCCGCCCTTCTTGTCGCCATTTCCACTTTATCGACTTTGAGCAGTTCAATTACAAGTCAAGAAGGTTTAGAGCCGTCTCCCTCTCCACCTGCAGATGCTGGAGGCAATGGGGAAGCCCCATCACCAACATCACATCTGCCGCAAGCACCATCTCAGCACATACACTCTCCATCAGATCTGTCAATGTGATGGCTTCTGTAGATTCGTCCTCGCCTTCCTTGATCAGTCTTCCTTTGCACAATTTTATCAACATTGAGGGTAAAAGTATCCCCCCTCTGGAGCCAAACACACAAGCTACTGTGTTTACTGTGCTTGACAAAAACAAAAAAGGTCCAGTATATTGGGTTCTCAAAAGATATCAGAAATTCTTTGAGGATTTTGATGGGTAGGAGGCCTGAGCATTGCTATTACTACAAACTATACAATCTCCCTACTCTGATACCAACTGATAAACTACAAGTAGAGGGAGACTAGGATGGAGAAGTAGAGGTCGGGAGCCACATGCTCTCCTCCCCTTCATTATTCTTCTCTATTTCTCCAACAATCCACACACACTAAAATGGTATCCTCAAAAGATAGATACCCCAAACTTAAAGACACTTTACATACAACCATAGGATATGACATATTTATCAACAGGTGGTTGCTCCATACAAACTTCCTCTTACAAGTCTCCCTTCAAAAATGCATTCTTAACATCCATTTGATACATGATCCAACCTTTCGATGTAGCCATTGCTATAATAGCCCTTATAGTGGTCATTTTAGTCACTTGAGAAAAAGTTTCCTCATAATCAATACCATGAGTTTGGACATACTCTTTGTCAACTAGCCATGCCTTATAGCACTGGATAGATCCATCTTGACCTTGTAAACCCATTTGCAGTCAATAGCTTTCTTGCATTTAGGTAAGGGCACTAACTCCCATGTGTCATTATCCATCAGTGCAACTATTTTTTTATTTGTAGCATGATCCCAATACCCATTATCCATTGCATTCCAAAAATAAGTGGACTCCACATCCTATACAACCTTAGCCATGTATGCATAGTGATAAGCTACATAGCTATCATTTGTCAATTGTTACATTGACTTTCTCACTCTACTTGACTTACGTGGACTTGAATCAGTACCATGTACTTTAGCATCCTCTTGTGCCTTCCAGACACATGTGTTTTAATAGATGGAATCTCAAACTTTTCATCCAAGGTCTGCTTAGAGCTATCTAAAATCTACGTCAATATGTGAGAAGCCTAATGATACATTTGTCGCAATAGGTGGAGTCCCCAACTTTCTCTTTACCTTTTATTGACATGTGTGATGTACTTGGTGGAGTAACATGTGACTTCAATCTGCCACTCTATGGTCTATCAACACAACCATGACTAGGAAACTCTTGTGGTCCACTCAATGTCTATGACTACTTACCTATTTTCTACATAGCCACACTCTCATGCTCATCAATCCCAACTGAATTCTAGACATTACTATACTAGCTACTGAAATGAAGGTTGCCACTTTAATAGGCATTAACACAAAACTAACAAGAAATGTTGAATTAACAAGAAATACTAGAAATCATAGCTTGCCATTTCTAAATTAAGTCTTACAACCAAGAATTACAAGAGATGTTGAAGCCATGGAAGTTTGAGAATCAATTGATGATAGCTGGTGCAAGGAACTCACCCCTTATAATGGTGGGAAAGGAAATACCTTCAAGCTCCAAGAAGTGGAGATGTGTAAAATGTTTAAAAGATGATTTACATTGGCACCCTCTTGCTTTTTATACTCTAGACCAAACCAAGCTAATTTTCTAATTAAAGCAACATGAAAATTGCATTATTACAATCCATCCCTACCCAAAAAAAAGTTTTGTCCTCAAAACTTTGAAGAGTGAAAGGACAAATGAATGGTAAGTGGTAAGAAGTGAGAGGCCAATGCTGAATATCTTTGTTGAAGTTTCCATTGAAGAAGATAATCTTCCATTGAAAAGAATCTCCAAAATAAGCTCAAAATAGTGGAAATTTGAAATGTTGTTCTGAACAGGGTAGTGATAATAAATGACCCATAACTTTGGATTGAAATGTCCGATTGTCGCATTTAAGAGATACAAATGAATATACTTCATAAGGTATCCATCCATATCATCAAAATCCAATTTTGATGTCGATAGGTCAATTATTTTCATAATAGAAAATTTGTCAAGAATCGCGTGGTGGGGGGAGTTGCTCAAGATGCTGCGCCGAACACACACAGAATGCACAAGGAGAAGCTCACTCAAGAGACAAGAAGAGAGATGGAGGCCAAAACGTTTTCTTGCTGGTTTCTTCTTCTTCTTTCACACTCTTTACAATGTACACAAAGTATAGATAAGATGCAACATAAAGGAAAGTGGCCTACTAAGTCAAACAATGCATAACCGACTGCACTAGTCGACTCGCGCTATAACTATGCCAGCTATAAATAGGTGTAACAACCTGAATATAATAAGTAATGAGTCAGTGGCCATGTGTGAGTCATAATGACCACTGACATGCTAAGTGTAGACGTGTGGACCCATCTAACTAGGCGGTCCATCATCAATATCCGCATGTGTTGAGCTTGTCATCTCAACACTCCCCCTCAAGCTCAACTGCATCTCTGCAACTCCAAGTAAGCTTCGAAACTTTTGAAGCTTCTCTGCACCCAATGCCTTCGTGAAGATGTCAGCTATCTGATCCTGTGTGCTGACATACACCAAGTCAATCTCACCTGCTAGTACCTTCTCTCTTACAAAGTGGTAGTGTACCTCAATATGTTTTGTCCTGGCATGGAACACAGGGTTTCTAGCCAATTGTATACTGCTCATGTTGTCACAATAAATGACAACTGGACCTTCCACTTGCACATCCAAATCAACCAATAACTTTTGCAGCCATACTACCTCACATGCCGCAACAGCAGTATCTCTATACTCAGCCTCTGTACTCGACAAAGCAACTGCAGATTGCTTTTTGCTGCTCCAAGCAACTGCTGCACTACCAAGAGAGAACATGTATCCGCTGGTAGATATTCTATCAGACATACTACCAGCCCAATCTACATCTGTGTATCCAAACACCTGTACATCTATACCTGCCTCATAGAAAAGTCCATAATGTAATGTGGACTTCACATATCTCAATATGCGTCTGACTGCATCCAAATGTGGCTTTCTAGGTACTTGCATAAACTGACTCACAAGACCAACAGCGTAGCTCAAGTATGGCCTTGTAATGGTCATGTAGATCAAGCTCCCCACTATCCTCCTAAACATAGTAGGGTCTTCTATCTCATCCCCAACATCAGCACTCAACTTTACATTCAGCTCCAATGGGACTGAAAGTGGTTTGCATGCTGTCATACCATACTTGGACAACATATCCAAGCCATACTGTCTTTGGGACAGCCATATACCATCATCACATCTGATCACCTCAATGCCAAGGAAGTACCTTAGCTCACCTAAATCCTTCATCTCAAACTTCTTCTTCAAAAATTCCTTGACTTTAGCAATCCCACTATCACTATCACCTGTAATAATCAAGTCATCCACATAGATGACTATGATGACCAAACTTGCATCTCCCTTTCTCACATAAAGCAAGTGATCAGCATCAGAAACATAAAAGCCAATATTGACAAGATACTCTCTAATCTTGTCAGACCATGCTCTAGGTGCTTGCTTGAGCCCATAGAGTGCCTTCTTCAACCTGCACACATACGTGGGATGCTTTAAATCCTCATAACCTACTGGTTGATCCATATACACTTCTTCCTGCAAATCACCATGCAAGAAGGCATTCTTCACATCCATTTGCTGCAACCTCCAACCTTTGGTTGCTGCCAAAGCAATCACACATCTGACAGTTGCCATCCTAGCAACTGGACTGAAGGTTTCATCATAATCTATGCCATATGTCTGGGCATAGCCTTTTGCAACCAGCCTAGCTTTGTACCTGCTAATAGAACCATCTGCATTGTGCTTAATCTTATAAACCCACTTACATCTAATAGCTTTCTTACCCTTCGGCAATGATACTAGATCCCAAGTCTTTTTGGCCTCTAATGTAGCCATCTCCTCATTCATTGCTGCATCCTAATGAGTATGACCAACAGCATCCTCAAAACAAGTGGGCTCAATATCCTCAACTAGTTTCATCATGTAAGCATAATGGTGAGCTGCATAACCTTCAAAACCAAATCTTTTAACAGGGTATCTGACCCTGCTAGATTTGCGTACCACCAGATCACTGAATGGAGCCTTTACATTATTATGAGTTCTCTGTACACCTGGTGTCCTCACTGAAGGAATGCCAAGCTCATCATCCAAGCTCTCTGAGCCACTAGAGTCTCCATCAAGAACTGCATCAATGCCTTCTGACACTTTATTCTTTCCTTTGTCTTTACCTGTAGTGCTACTAGATGCTCCTGAAGATGTAGAGGTACTCCTTAGTCTCCCAGAACAAGAACTACCAGATGATGTCTTTGGTCCACTAAGAGTCTGTGATTCTTGCTTTTCAGCCTACACATGAGTGTCATGATCATCATCATCCTCCAATGCATCACCACTAGATACATACCAACTGCTCATTTCATCAAAGATGATATCCCTGCTCACTCTGAACTTACATGTGACAGGGTTATAACAGCGATACCCTTTTTGCTCTAAAGAGTATCCAATAAAGACACACTTTTCAGCCTTTGGATCCAGTTTCTTCTGCAACTCATCTGGCACATGAACATACGCAATGCGACCAAACACTTTTAAGTGTGATACATCAGGCTTCTTGCCAGTAAAGCATTTTTCAGGAGTCATACCATGAACTGCAATTGTGGGGGTTCTGTTCATAATATAAACAGCAATATGAACAGCCTCAGACCAGAAATGCTTAGGCATATTCTTTTCAGCCATCAAGGCGCATGCAACTTCTGCAATATGCCTATTTTTCCTTTCTGCAATCCCATTTTGCTGTGGAGTATACCTGCATGTGAACTGTCTCTTTATCCCATGAGACCTTAGAAAATCACTGAACTCATTTGAGAGGTACTCTCCCCCTCCATCTGACCTCAAGCACTTTACTTTCAAGCCTGTTTCTCTTTCAACTGCAGCCTTGAAGGTTCTAAAGTGCTCAAATGCTTCACTCTATTCCTTCATAAAATATACCCACAGCTTTCTAGAACAATCATCAATGAATGTGACAAAGTATGAACTGCCTCCAAGAGATACATTTTGTGCAGGCCCCCAAATGTCTGTATGCACAACGTCAATGATATTTCTGCTTACATCTCTGTCATGTGAAAAGGGTTGTCTTTCCTGCTTACCAAATTGACATGCTTCGCATACCTTATGAAATTCTATAACTTTAAATGTAGGCAAACCTATAACCAACCCTTTGGACTGCATTAATTTCAGCCTTTGTACATTTTCATGTCCAATGCGTTTGTGCCAAATTTCAATGTCTGCAACAACACCTTTTCCTTTGGCATACATAGTAGCATTCATAGTAGGAATTCTAGCATCCAGAGTAAACATACGTCCAACTCTACTTCCCTTTGCTACCAACTTGCACTTGTCATTGAAGTCTTCTACAAAGTAGCCCTTTGCATTAAATCTGACTTGCAGCCCTTGCTCTACCATTTGACCGACTGACACCAAGTTCTTTGTAATAGATGGCACATGTAATACATCTGAAAGACTCTTTGTCTTACCATCATGCAAGGACAAGAGAACTTTTCCAATGTGTGAAATTGGGTGGCATGAGTCATCACCCGTCTGCATATAACCTACATTCTGCAAATCCTACATCTCTCCAAACCATTCTGCATGGCTGGTCATATGATTGGATGCACCTGAATCAACATACCAAACATCTTCATGCGTTCCCTTTCCTGTAACAACATTCAGCATATGCTGCATAACGAACAAACGTTCATTTTTGTCTTCATTCTACCGTGAAGACGATGCATAGTTTCCTTGCTGCAACTTACCATTGCGGATATCATCTTTCTTAGCATAACATTGGGCTGCAATATGACCTGTTTTGCCACAATAGTGGCACACAATACCAGAGTTGTTAGAACCTCTATTCTGCTATCCACCTCTTCCTCTAAAGCTCCCCCTGCCTCTAAAGTTACCACGACCTCCTGAAACCTGCATATCGCCAAATTACTGATTCAATCTGTTTTGCTAGTTGTCACTACCATGTCCTGTACCACTGCCTCTTGAAGAGAACCTGCCACGTCTCCTTCCTGAACTGGAGTAGAAAGCCTGGACCTGTTCACCACTTCTTTCAAATGTCTCACTCTGCATGTTGATTTCTTCAGTGATCATTAGAGAGACCAACTCATCGAAATCTGGGAATGGCTTTCTAACATATACGAAAGTTACAAAAGACTTCCAAGCCTTTTCATTGTTAAGTTCACCCAAGGTTGACGACACCAAATCATCATCATCGAGCATTGCATCAATCGCTGCCAATGCATCTGCAATGCTCCTTACCTTCAATGCATACTCATTGATAGACATCTTCCCTTTCTTCAATGTATTCAACTCTTGCTTGAGTTGAATCTTTCGTGCCTTTGTATTTACAAGAAACATACTTTCAAGTATGGTCCAAGCTACATATGAATTCTCTGCATTTCTAATATGTCCTAGCATATTATTGTCAATTACTGCAGACAACCAATACATGACCTTTTTATCTTTTGTATTCCATTCTTTCCGTGCCTTTGTCTCTTCTGCAATTGGAGGATCACTCACCTCTGGCTCCTTTTCTTCACCTGAAACAAACTCGTAGAGGCCTTTTCCAATAAGGAAGTTCGTGACACGGAACTTCCATGAAGGGTACTTGTTCTTGTCGAGCTTCTCAATGATGGGGCTTCCACTGTTCTCTGCCATTATCACAAAATTAATACCAACAGCAAGCAAATCTTCTGCAACCTTCGACCTGTAGTGCACATCAATACACCAGATAGCCTTTTTCACTATCTGCTCAACAATACATGCAATCTGCAACCTGTTTGCAGATAAACCTTGTGTTTACTCACTGGTAAACACCTTTGAACTTATAGATCTCAAATCTGTAACCTGCGCACCCAATTTCCATCAATACAGTCGAAGTCATTGCGTACCCTGAAACTGTTGTCCGCAACCTTGTGGCTCTAAAACGGGGCCTGAGACGGCCTCAGATGCCCAAAATAACTGCGGGATAGCCCTTAAGGGCTGATCTGCAGAATATACAATACTCTTCGCGCACACCAAATCTCACTGCAATCTGAGATTTTTGCTCTGCCCTGCTTTCGGTGCCTCCACAGGCACTATCCAAGAGAAAGAGTGGAAGGATGGGAGAGCTTCTTACCCTTGGCTTGCTTGCTCAAACCTTGCTTCTTGTCCTTTGCTTCAACCTTCGAAATCAGCCTCTCTCAGTGGTGCGGCTCTGATACCATGTCAAGAATCGTGTGGTGGGGGGAGTTGCTCAAGATGCTGCGCCGAACACACACAGAATGCACAAGGAGAAGCTCACTCAAGAGACAAGAAGATAGATGGAGGCCAAAACGCCTTCTTGCTAGTTTCTTCTTCTTCTTCCATACTCTTTACAATGTACACAAAATATAGATAAGATGCAACATAAAGGAAAGTAGCCTACTAAGTCAAACAATGCATAACCGACTGCACTAGTCGACTGGCGCTATAACTATGCCAGCTGTAAATAGGTGTAACAACCTGAATATAATAAGTAATGAGTCAGTGGCCATGTGTGAGTCATAATGACCACTGACATGCTAAGTGTAGACGTGTGGACCCATCTAACCAGGCAATCCATCATCAATGTCCGCATGTGTTGAGCTTGTCATCTCAACAAAATTAATATAGCAAGTTGTCCACTATGCAATGAACTAATTATCTTCTTGAAGAAGCCATGGAAACTGATCCAAATATGAAGTACCTTGCCACGATGATTCTTCCATAGACAATCCCTTCCACTTGACAAGATATTCCATAACAATACGGTTCCTTAGAACTTTCTCTCTCTTTCCAACAATTCTTTCAAGCTCATAGATGATTAAGCCATCTTCATCAAGAGGAGGTAGTTCTTCAAGAACTTGTTAGGCCCAATGCATTTCTTAAGTTGAGACACATGAAAAACATTGTGAACGCGTATGGTAGAAGGTAAATCAAGTTGATAAGCAAGATCCCCACTTTCTTTATGATTTGATATGGACCATAATAACGATGATCAAGCTTATTATGTCCACCCTTGAGAGAGGCATAACAAGATTTAGGTACTTGCGCTGCTTCATTAAGGCTTCCATCTTTTTTTCCAACTCTTCTCAAGCAAGAGGATTCACTTCATCATGAAATAATGTTGAAAGTACTTGGACTTTATATCCATATAATGCCTCAAAATGTTGACATACCAATACTCATGTGATGAGTATTATTGTAACAGAGCTCCGTAAGATGAATCCAATGATCCCATGCATTCTGTGTATCATGGAAAAAGTGTCTAAGGTAGATCTCTAACCATTTATTGACCCTTTCAGTTTGGCCATATGTTTGTGGATGATAAGCAGTACTTGGAATTAGTTTGGTACCCATGGAAGTAAAAATACTTTTCCAAAAATTTCCCATGAACTTGGAATCTCTATCAAAAACAATCTTCATAGGTAATCCATGAAGTCTGAAAATTTCTTCCATGAATTGCTTTGCCACCTATTTGGTTGAATATTGGACTTTGGTAGGTATGAAGTGGGCTGATTTTGTAAGAGGATCAACCACAACAAAAATGCTATTCTAGCCTTGCTTAGTGGTAGGAAGTCTTGAAATAAAATCCATGCTGATATCAGTCCATTTACCATGTGGAATAGGAAAAGGCTAAAGTAGACCACTAGGCAATAGATTTGAGTCTTTATTCTATTGGCATGGTAAGCATTGCATCACATATTCCTTGACAACTTTCCAAAGTCCCTTCCAATAGAAGCATTTATAGATCTTGTCAAAGGTTTTAAACAATCCAATATGTCCTTAAACTCTTCCAAAAGTTTACATAGACATGGATCTTGCTCCTTAGGTGAAGTAGATTGCTGATTTTCATCTGCCTTTGATAGAAGAAGTGTGAAAATGCAAGACATTGCATTAATTTCCTTCTTCATCTTCTTCTTGCTGATTATCTCCACTTGCTTTCTCTCCATGCCATTAAGTTTTACTTGCTGCCCATTCCAAGTAAACTCTATGAACATTTGATTTAGATCCAAAGAAAATTTTCCAAGCTGTTTAGGCCAATCGTAGCTAATGATGATGTCAATAGGACCCATATCTAGGACAATCAAGTCTGTCATAATAGTGCAAGTCTGTGATAATTCAATAGGAGTCTGCCAGCATATCTCTTTGCTCAACTCTTGGGCACCATTAGCTACTTGTACCTTCAATGGAGCTTCTATTTCTTGAGGTAGTAACTTCAGCTCATATAATGATTTGGCATTGACAAAACTATGTGTGTTGCCCGTATCAATGAGAATATGGGCAACCTTTGAATTTATAGTACCCTTAAGATGAAGTGTAATTTCACCTTTGCAACCCATACATGCATCCTAAGATATGGAACATCACATGGGTTGACAAGAAACCATAGAAGGATCATCAATCTTTGATTCACTAGGATCAAATGGACCACCTGGATCATAAGGAAATCTACTAACCGGCTCTAATTCCTCCTATGTGTCGTGATCATCATGCTCATGCATCTCATCGTGACAAGTAGGAACTACCTCTATATGCAAAAGATGTCATTCTTATGTCTCCTCTTCATCAAAGTCTTTAATATTTAGCATATTAGACTTTGGCATATATCCCTTGCACTTCTGCTTGTGCTCAAGAGACCATTTGTTATAAATTTCAAGATACATGCTCGAATTTCTTATATAATTAAAATATATATGGCGAATACTATGTTGGAACAGAGGGAGAATAGATGAGAGAAAAGAAAGATGTAGAGAGAGAGGTAGAGAAATTGGCAACACACTAGGGACTGGAAGATGGGCCTGTAACATTTCCTATGCCTCTCCCATGAGAACCCCCCCCCCTTCTTTCAAAAATTTTTAAAATTAATTCAAATTTTTGTACCTCTCTCTCTCCCCCTACCAACAGCATGTCGGGGAGAGAGAGAGAGGGAGTAGAGTGGGAGAGGGGACATGCACCCCCAGCTGTAGGGGTTGCGGCCCGTCAAACGATCGTCTCCCCCCCATGAACCACCCCCTCCCCGCTATATAAGGGGAGCCCACCCCGTGGTCTTAGCGCCGCCCCCTGCTCCGTCTTTAGCATCGCCCCCCTGCTCTGTCTTCAATGCTGCCCCCTGCTCCACCTGACACATCACGCCACCCCCCTGCTCCGCCTGAAACACCACTAGGCTACCAGGACTGCTGCCACCCTCATCATCATCATTTTTGTCATCATCACCACTCTCAGCATGATTGAGGAGGAGACGCTCTCAACGCTGACTATCAGAAAACAAGAAACTAAAGAATCTTCCTAGAAGCTTCCACTAAAAGCTTCTTAGGGGGTGTTTCACCCACAGATCGCGTGAAGGACACAACTTGTTGTGAAGGGAGTTCCCTTGCGGGAAGGAAGAACTGCCAACTTGCAAAAAAATTTAGCACACCCTCCACCTGCCCGACCAAATCCCAATTGCGATGGCCCCAAAGCACCACACAAGAGGAGCATGCACGGGAGCAAGAGGAGCACGTGTAGGAGTCCCCACCTGAAGCGCAAGAATTGATAATATCCCTCCTGCGGATGTTCAGGTTGTTGCATTAATGAATATATGGCTCATGTGTTAAAAGATGCACTTATGCAATAATGTCCTAGTTGCATCTCGCCTATAGGTTAAATATATATTGCGATGTTCTTGTGCATTGGAAGGTTTGCATTGGGTAATTTACATTGGAAGGAATGAATTATGTTGTATACAATGCATTTGTGCAATAAAAATCCCTTGTGATGACCGCAAATAGGCTAATTTATAGAAGGATGTTTAATTAAATAATAGATAGTTGCTATGGAGAGGAATAAAAGAGTTGTATTTTATTTAGAATTCGCATAAGCAACTACATTCTTATTTGAGTGACTTGCATGGGAAAAGAAAGGATTATGTTTTTTTAGCATTGTAAATTTACATAGCATGACTTGCATGCATAAGCAACTTGCATGCATAAGTAAATGTATGAAAAGAAAAAGGGTTATATTTTATTTTATGAAAAGCATATAGGATGCAATACGCATGAAATGATAGTTACATTCAATATGAAAAGATAGGATAAGTTAAGTTAAAATGTTGCTTAGCATTGCGCTTGTAGAGTTAATCCAACATTCTTGTACTTAGGACGTTCTATGTTGCGAGTAAGAGAGGGTACTAGGCCTTAGGACATGAATACTAGTAATATCGACAAACAAAGAATGTTAAGTGACCAAGCGAGCTGCTTGCAAACTGTCGTTACGACCCTAGACTATGGAACAAGGACGTTTCCCTAGTCCAAGATAAATCAATAGGTTAAACTCTAGGTTGGATTATCGATCAAGGCCTACGCCTTGGATATTTGGAGAGGATAATTTCAGACAATCATTGAATTGTCTAATTAGACAATCTTCCTAGGGACAAGTGGTCTATAAGGGAAAAGGACGTGATCTTAGGGATCTCATCTTAAAGATCAAAGGAACAAACGTTAAGATCTCACAAGAAATCCTAGAGCCAAATCAATCTTCAGCCTAGTGGGACTAGGGTTTTGGATTGGGGTCAATGGAACTCCCAAATCCTATACTTTGATCGAAGGTATTCTTAATCAAAGAATACCATATGACAGGAGATGTAATTCCTCAAGATAAGTACTAGGCCAAGGAAGGAAAGATCTAATTACAAGTTAGATTTGTTAAGAGTCGAATAGTTGCCCTACTACGACTCTCTCTTGGGACCGATTTGTCAAACTTAGGGAAATTGTGAATTGCCAAGAAGCAAATTGACCAACCAAGGATGATGGGGTTGTCCAAGATCTATTTAACTATAGTACAAGGAGACCTAAGGTAATGATAATTGGGTAATACCCTAACCCAAAGAAAAAGGGTAAACAAGCAACCTAGCTTGCCAAGCCCTTGGAATCTTGCCAAGTGGCAAACGATCCAGGACTGAATGCTGGGAGTATTCAGAAAGAAGGAATCACACCTTAGCAATTGGTCGTACGAACGACCACAGAAATGATCGTGATTGTACACTTAGGTACATTGTTTGAACTTCTTTGCTCAAGGAACTAATTCAAGGCCAAACACTTAATGCTTCAGATTAATAGCTTGGAGGGAGAGGCAGGTTCAGTTACCTCCGATTGCCTGCCTGGCCCTATCCAAGGGGGTTGTTAGCCGCACCGGGCACATGGACTGAACCCACCGCGAGAGGTCTCTTCGTGGGTGCTGCTTGGAGCAAGAGGACACTTGGGTGCCAGTGGAGGCTCTGGCCATAAATTCCTTGCCTCTAGATCCTACACAAGAGGCCGACATGGCTCGAGATGGGATCTCAAGGCCCGTGTACTAGTCTACAGGCGAAACTTGGAGCAGCAATCCTAAGGATTGCTGGGATAGCCTTCGGGCAAGATACTTGATGTATTCTAAGACAATGATAAATAAAGATCAAATAATTGGTAAAGGAACTTGCTTGACATAGTTTTTTAATGTCAGTGCCTAAGTTACGTGAAGGAACCTGTGTTTAAATTGTCAAGAATCGCGTGGTGAGGGGACTTGCTCAATATACTGCGCCGAACACACACAGAATGCACAAGGAGAAGCTCACTCAAGAGACAAGAAGAGAGATGGAAGCCAAAATGTTTTCTTGCTAGTTTCTTCTTCTTCTTCCACACACTTTACAATGTACACAAAGTATAGATAAGATACAACATAAAGGAAAGTGGCCTACTAAGTCAAACAATGCATAATAGACTACAGTAGTCGACTGGCGTTATAACTATGCCAGCTGTAAATAGGTGTAACAACCTAAATATAATAAGTAATGAGTCAGTGGCCCTATGAGAGTCATAATGACCACCGTGCTAAGTGTAGACGTGTGGACCCATCTAACTAGGCAGTCCATCATCAATGTCCGCATGTGTTGAGCTTGTCATCTCAACACTCCCCCTCAAGCTCAACTACATCTCTGCAACTCCAAGTAGGCTTCAAAACTTTTGAAGCTTCTCTGTACCCAATGCCTTTGTGAAGATGTCAGCTATCTGATCCTGTGTGCTGACATATACCAAGTCAATCTCACCTGCTAGTACCTTCTTTCTCACAAAGTGGTAGTGTACCTCAATATGTTTTGTCCTGGTATGGAACACAAGGTTCCTAGCCAACTATATACTACTCATGTTGTCACAATAAATGACAACTGGACCTTCCACTTGCACATCCAAATTAGCCATTAACTTTTCTAGCCATACTACCTCACATGCTGCAACAACAGCACCTCTATACTCAGCCTCTGTACTTGACAAAGCAATTGTAGATTGCTTTTTGGTGCTCCAAGCAACTGCTGCACTACCAAGAGAGAACATGTATCCATTGGTAGATCTTCTATCAGACATACTACCAGCCCAATCTGCATCTGTGTATCCAAACACATGTATATCTGTACTTGCCTCATAGAAAAGTCCATAATGTAATGTGGACTTCACATATCTCAATATGCATCTGATTGCATCCAAATGTGGCTTTCTAGGTACTTGCATAAATTGACTCACAAGACCAACAACGTAGCTCGAGTCTGGCCTTGTAATGGTCATGTAGATCAAACTCCCCACTATCCTCCTAAACATAGTAGGGTCTTCTATCTCATCCCCAACATCAGCACTCAACTTTACATTCTGCTCCAACGGGACTGAAAGTGGTTTACATGCTGTCATACCATACTTGGACAACATATCCAAGCCACATTGTCTTTGGGACAGTCATATACCATCATCACATCAGATCACCTCAATGCCAAGGAAGTACCTTAGCTCACCTAAATCCTTCATCTCAAACTTCATCTTCAAAAAGTCCTTGACTTCAGCAATCCCACTATCACTATCACCTGTAATAATCAAGTCATCCACATAGATGACTATGATGACCAAACCTACATCTCCCTTTCTCACATAAACTAAGTGATCAGTATCAGAAACATAAAAGCCAATATTGACAAGATACTCTCTGATCTTGTCAGACCATGCTCTAGGTGCTTGCTTGAGCCCATAGAGTGCCTTCTTCAATCTGCACACATACGTGGGATGCTCTAAATCTTCATAAGCTGTTGGTTGATCCATATACACTTCTTCCTACAAATCACCATGCAAGAAGGCATTCTTCACATCCATTTGCTACAACCTCCAACCTTTGGCTGCTGCCAAAGCAATCACACATCTGACAGTTGCCATCCTAGCAATTGGACTGAAGGTTTCATCATAATCTATGCCATTTCTCTGGGCATAGCCTTTTGCAACCAGCCTAGCTTTGTACCTACTAATAGAACCATCTGCATTGTGCTTAATCTTATAAACCCACTTACATCCAATAGCTTTCTTGCCCTTCGGCAATGATACTAGATCCCAAGTCTTTTTGGCCTCTAATGTAGCCATCTCCTCATCCATTGTTGCATCCTAATGAGTATGACCAACAGCATCCTCAAAACAAGTGGGCTCAATATCCTCAACTAGTTTCATCATGTAAGCATAATGGTGAGCTGCATAACCTTCAAAACCAAATCTTTTAACAGGGTATCTGACCCTGCTAGATCTGCGTACCACCAGATCACTGAATGGAGCCTTTACATTATTATGAGTCTCTGTACACCTAGTGTCCTCACTCAAGGAATGCCAAGCTCATCATCCAAGCTCTCTGAGCCACTAGAGTCTCCATCAAGAACTGCATCAATGCCTTTTGACACTTTATTCTTTCCTTTGTCTTTACCTGTAGTGCTACTAGATGCACCGGAAGATGTAGAGCTACTCCTTAGTCTCCCAGAACAAGGACTACCAGATGATGTCTCTGGTCCACTAAGAGTCTGTGATTCTTGCTTTTCAGCCTGCACATGAGTGTCATGATCATCATCATCATCTAATGTATCACCACTTGATGCATACCAACTACTCATTTCATCAAAGATAGCATCCCTGCTCACTCTAAACTTACATGTGACAGGGTTATAATAGCGATACCATTTCCGCTCTAAAGAGTATCCAATAAAGACACATTTTTCTGCCTTTGGATCAAGCTTCTTCCACCTCTTCCTCTAAAGCTCCCCCTGCCTCTAAAGTTACCAAGACCTCCTGAGACCTGCATATCGCCAAATTGCTGATTCAATCTATTTTGCTAGTTGTCACTACCACGTCCTGTACCACGGCCTCTTGAAGAGAACCTGCCACATCCCCTTCCTGAACTGGAGTAGAAAGCTTGGACCTATTCACCACTTTTTTCTGACGTCTCACTCTACATGTTGATCTCTTCAGTGATCATAAGGGAGACCAACTCATTGAAATCTGGAAATGGCTTTCTAACATATACGGAAGTTACAAAAGACTTCCAAGCCTTTTCATTGTTAAGTCCACCCAAGGTAGACAACACCAAATCATCATCATCGGGCATTGCATCAATTGCTGCCAAGGCATCTGCAATGCTCCTTACCTTCAGTGCATACTCATTGATAGACATCTTCCCTTTCTTCAATGTATTCAACTCTTGCTTGAGTTGAATCTTTCGTGCCTTTGTATTTACAGAAAACATACTTTCAAGTATGGTCCAAGCTACATATGAATTCTTTGTATTTCTAATGTGTCCCAGCATATTATTGTTAATTACTACAGACAACCAATACATGACCTTCTTGTCTTTTGCATTCCATTCCTTCCGTTCCTTTGTATCTTCTGCAGTTGGAGGATCACTCACCTCCGGCTCCTTTTCTTCACCTGAAACAAACTCATAGAGGCCTTTTCCAATAAGGAAGTTCATGACACGGAACTTCCATGAAGGGTAGTTGTTCTTGTCAAGCTTCTCAATGATGGGGCTTCCACTGTTCTCTGCCATTATCACAAAATTAATACCAACAGTAAGTAAATCTTCTGCAACCCTTGACCTGTAGTGCACAGCAATACACCAGATAGCCTTTTTCACTGTCTGCTCAATAATACATGCAATCTGCAAAACAACCAGTTTGTAGATAAACCTTGTGTTTACTTGCTGGTAAACACCTTTGAACTTACAGATCTGAAATCTGTAACCTGTGCACCCACTTTCGGTCAAAACAGCCAAAATCACAGTGTACCCTGAAACTGCTGTCCGCAACCTTGCGGCTCTAAAATGGGGCCTGAAACGGCCTCAGATGCCCAAAAAAACTACGGGACAGCCCCAAAGAGCTATTCTGAAGAATACACTGCGATCTTCGCACACACCAAATCTCATTGCAATTTGAGATTTTTGCTTTGCCCTGCTTTCGGTGCCTCCACAGGCACTATCCAAGAGAAAGAATAGAAGGATGGGAAAGCTTCTTACCCATTGCTTGCTTGCTCGAACATTGCTTCTTCTCCTTCACTTCAGCCTTCGAAATCAGCCTCTCTCAGTGGCACGGCTCTAATACCATGTCAAGAATTGTGCGGTGGGGGGACTTGCTCAAGATGCTGCGCCGAACACACACAAAATGCACAACGAGAAGCTCACTCAAGAGACAAGAAGAGAGATGGAGGCCAAAACGTTTTCTTACTAGTTTCTTCTTCTTCTTCCACACACTTTACAATGTACAAAAAGTATAGATAAGATACAATATAAAGGAAAGTGGCCTACTAAGTCAAACAATGCATAACCGACTACACTAGTCGACTGGCGCTATAACTATGCCAGTTGTAAATAGGTGTAACAACCTGAATATAATAAGTAATGAGCCAGTGGCCATGTGAGAGTCATAATGACCATCGACGTGCTAAGTGTAGACGTGTGGACCCATCTAACCAGGCGGTCCATCATCAATGTTCGCATGTGTTGAGCTTGTCATCTCAACATAAATTGGGTAATTAAGGAAGCTGCTTTTACATGTCAAATATAATGTGGTAGGTAATTAGATAACTAAGCAACCCGAGGAATGTGTAGTGGACGTGACTTGGGTCCGTCCTACAGAAGGGTGGTCCCGGTTAGCTGGGAACTTTTCTCAAAAGACGTGATAACGAAACTGTGAAGACCTAGAGTCAGTAGAGTTAGACTTCTGATTTATGATGTTTTAGGGGAGCGGAATGGGACTATGCCTTATGGGCAGAAAGGTTGAGCTTCGCATCCCTCTCGTTTCCCATTCTCCATGAACCAAGTGCAGCATAAATCAGCTTTGACCCTGTTGTTCCTATGCAAAGTGGTTCATCTGGAGCTCGACGCTAGCTACTTCCTAGAGACATGGCTGATAGAGAATAAAAAACCTTGACTTCAAGTCGGTCCTAAGTGGGAACGATGAGATACTTCCACTTCGAGGGTAGGCTCGGGAAGACCTAGATCGCAAACCCTATGACATTTTTTGCTAGTGTCAGGTGGTGCTTTCTAGACTCTCTTCCTAATGGGCTGCTAAGACGTGTCCCACAAGTGGACAAGCGGAAACGTTACAATGGGCCAATTCCCCCCCTTGTGGAGTTATATTATTACAAGGAGCAAGCTCCTCCGTTACACATAAGCCAGTTCTTACTTGTAGATCTTGGAAACAAGATCATGGTTCCTTGCACGGTATACAACCGGCTAACACTTGCACAACTTGAGTCTCCTTCTCTACTCTCCTCTTGGCGCTTGATTTCAGCAGAGCTTTCGCAGCACTTGCACTGTCTCTTCTCCTCTTGGAACTTGATTTTAGTAGAGGGTCCGCAGCACTTGCACCTTCTCTTCTCCTCTTGAAACTTGATTTCAACAGGGCTTTTGCAGCACTTGCACCTTCTCTTCTCCTCTTAGATACATGCAAAGTGATGCTTCCTTCACCCCTCCCTCACACCCAAAGAGAGCCTCCTCTTTTATAGGCTTTCAAAAGCTTCTCTTCTTGGAGAGAGAGTTTGAGTTTTTCTTCATGCAAGATGTGGTTGTTCCACTTTGCAGCACTAATTTTGAGATATCTCTTTGTGCGTTGTTTGGATGAAAAAACGTCCAACACAAAAGTTGTAGATCTCATTGTTTTCGATAACCCTCACATCCCATTTTTAGAGATTGTTTTTCTATTGCAAGTTATTTTAAAAATGGATTTTTCAAAAAAATATATTTTTAAACTATACTCTTAACTTGTGGTCCATGCAACCACTTTGAGTCATACATAAGGAGAGTTCATTAGATTGCCTTGGGCCTCAACCTTAAGATTGAATTCCACACAAAAGCTTGTGTCATTTTAGACCTTAGAAAGAGAAAATCACTTCTCTCCTCACTTCCAGAGGATCACGTCCCTCGTTTTTCTTAGTGAGAGAATTCCCTCTCTCGTCTTTCTTAATGAAAGAAAATACCTTAAACCTTGACTTGTAGGGGAGAGGATGACCCCAAATGAATGCAATGCTCATTACACATAAGTAAAACATTCCCCGGCATCCCTGGATAAGATGCACACATAAATACATAACACAATGGTAATGCACTTCCTCTTCTTAGAACTCAATCCATCTTCATTTATGTGTAACTCCTTAGTTCTTGTGTACACTCTTACACTTGGCAGGCACTTCTTTCCCCCTTCATAACTTGTGCTGCCTATACCAAATATCCCTATCACAGTGCTTTGATCACCCCATTAAGTGATATACTAGGAATACTGGTCTCTAAATGGTCTCATGGCCATGCTTGATCATCATCAACACTTAAAGAAAAGTGAGTCATTAATTTATTGACATGAATTTATTAAATAGAGAATGCGTAATAAGCAATCAATTTAATGACACCCATTTCTCCCCACATTTATAACATACACCCTTGGATTTATCATTAGGAAGTGCCTTATTACTGTTGTTATTAGGATATTGCCTGATTACACCTTCAGCCCTTTTGAAATCTCCTTTTGGATCAGCATTATATCTTAAATTATTACCGTATTTTGAATCATATGCTATAGGATAGGTTGGAACCTTGTTGAAATTATTTTGAAACCTGTTTTTAGCCCTAAATCCCTCTCTTTGTTGGCTGAACTGTTGTCCAAATCTCATAGGATGATTTGATTGATAATTCATTCATGTTTTGGGCTGAAATGAAGTCAAATCTCTTCTATACTTTTGGTTGTACCTCTCAACATATTGAATGGTTGCATGAACATTTGTAGGCTTGGCTACCCCTACTTCAGCTGAAAGGTTTGGATCAAGACCATAATTATATTTGTTCATTTTTGTTGAATTGGAAATGCCTTCCACATACATGGAAAGGTTTAAGAATTGGTTGGAATACTCCCTCATGGTAGAACCCCTTTTCCTAAGATCATACCATTTCCTTTCAAGCCTTTCCTTCTCCATTGGTGACACGAACACTTGAGTCATTGGTTGATTTAAAGTCCTCCCAAGGTTGAAAATTCTCTCCAATCTTGCAAATGTATCTCCACCATGTATGTGCATAACCCTCTAGGTGTAGGGCTGCATAACATATCTTTGCTTGATCATTGCGTGGGTAGAGATTGAAATACATTTCCAATTTGTTGAGCCATTCTTCAAGTTTGGTCAGTGAAGGGTTATCCCCTTTGAAATTGGATATATTGATCTTGTCCTTGTATTCCTTGTCATAATGATAGTGCTACCCATTATGATTAGTATATCCAAAAGATTGTTGTCTATTAAAATGATCACTCATTGCTTACTGTCCATGATTAGGGGTAGATGAATGCTATCCATTTCCATTATTTCCAAAATATTGACCAAAAAAAAGAGTTTCCATGTGAATGTTGGTTATGAGCGGATATCCCATGTGGCAATCTCTCTTCATGATCTTCAACATGCTAAAAACAGTCTCCTTTCCTTGCTTTATCATGTGCATATTGCCCTTGATCATCTCTTGCATGATGAACTTGAGCATGTTCAGAACCAAACTCTTTGTAAAAGGGATGACATCCATGTACAAACTCATTTTTGTCATCATGCAGGGAATAATCTTGCTGTCATTTATCTCTTGAACTAATAAAGTTGGGCTTGTTCCTATTCGAAGAATTGGTATGAGGCTGAACTGTTTCATTTACCTTAGAAAATCCTCCATGTTCAAGAGTGGATGGTATATGCTGATGGGCTGTTGTGAACCTCACATTTCCATGAACAATAGGTACATATTTAGCATGGGAAGGTGGATTGCTTTGCAATTTGTTACCCAAGTTGCTGAATATTGTGACCAACTATTCAAACTTGGCATCCATCCTATGGTTTTGTTGCTCCATGTGTGTAATCATCTTACCCAAATTTTCACCCATTGAATGTGTGAGTTGGATTAGACCTCCATTCATGTTACCAATTTACTTTGATAGCTATTGGAAGTCATTGGAATCATGGGTAATATTTACTTCAGTTCTAGGCTCATTGTCATAAGGAACCCTTGGCCAATGGGCATCTTCATTTATTGTACTATTGACCATAAATTCTTATCCCTGATTTGTGGCTCCAATGGTAGGATTAGCTTCAGCATGGTAATCTTCTATACCCTCATTAATGTGCTCCAATACTTTCTCCTTCTTCTTGTTCCTTGCCATCATGGAAACTATGGTAATTCAAGACTACTACATGATAAAGAATGGTCAATATCCAAAGTTATTCTCCTCCCATCAAAGTTCTTGATAGCTCCACACAAAGCTAATAACACGTAGATATAAAAATTTACTGAAATAAAAAGTTTGAAAGAGGTATGTGGTTGCTTTAGATCAAAACAGTGTATTTTGTCAACCGTCCCAGTGCTGTCTATAGTGACCACTTGTCACTAAAATGGCCAAAACTTTTGATCTATTTGTCCAAATAAAGTACTCAATAGCTAGGGTCAAAGCTAACATTGTTCTCTATGCATTCAGTATAATAATAAAAAAATTTAAGAGTGAAATATCCCATTTTTATACTTTATTATTTATGATTGATTAGACAGCAACCTATAATAGCCTATAAATTCATTGTTTGGACCCTATTTCAAACCCTTTTGTCATAGATCATCAAGAACCACCTATGGGCACTGAAGTATGACCTGGAGGCTCAATCATCCACATGGAGTTAACTTCAAAGTACCTATAGACCTATATATCTAATAAAAAATGTCACTAACTATCCTATTTTGCTCTGTTTGGTACCATAAGTCTTTAAGTCTTCATCCACTCTTTCCCAAGTGGTCTTCCGTGGTCCACCACCTATGATGAGAGATAAAATAGTATTACGAGCACCTAAATGGGGTCTAAAATTCCAAAAGGTATACAAAGTTCCTTCTGGTCAGATTGTGCACCCCTACAGAGTGGTAAATATATTGCAAGGGAGGGTCACCTCTCTATTGTCTTGCTATCTCGTTCGGCTTCGACCTTTTTCATTGATCTCAATATACATGGCATAGCTAGTGTTCTAACAATCAAGGCATGATATGCAAGTTAAATCAAGATTTTTCCATTTCATGATATGCAAGAATTGAAAGGTAAAATCTATGTAAATGAAAATGAGAAAGGTTTACCTATAGTAATCAGTGGCTCACTGATTTACTATGCTCACCTTTTACAAATTTCTTGGGTATTCTCAATGGATTGAATCACAAAAGATCCCAAAGCTAGAGGTTAAGCAATTCTTAGCGTCATTGAAAGGAAATTGCATGGGTTTATGCTATGGTTTGATCAATCAACAATGCAAGGAGTAATGATTTAATCAATTTCAATGGGTTGATTTATCAATCAATTCATGCTTGGTATTCATGATTCATTGCCACAATACTTGAGCATTATGGTTCAATCAATCAATGCTAAAATTGAAGCTCAATGTAATCAATCAATGATCAATCAAATATGCAAAAGTACTCTACTTAGCCTCTCCTTCAGCAATTGGAAATGCAACAACAATTAAATGAGGAGTTGGAGAGATTAAAGAATAGTACGAATACCTCTTTCAATGATTGAAGAAGAATACCTTGTTTGAGTTAATCTTCAGTCACAAAGATTGATAGATCTTCTTCTTGAGTCCAACAATTGATCAAGAGAAGAATAAACTCCATAGTGCAACACATTAGCTCCAAATTTGATCCAAGTATGGAATATAGATCAAGTATTTAGCTCCAATGAATAGTATAGATGATAATCCCTAAAATTTTAGGCTTTTTGGATGAAGATTTTAGTGAAATTCTTCAATCCCTATCATACTTGCAATTCAAGAGAATATTGGGATTCAATCTTGAATACATTGCTTGGATTCTTCAAGATCTTGAGTGCTTGAAGTAGAAGAAAGATCCATGGAGTGATTTAGAACAAAAGCCCCATGAAATTGAAGAAAATAATCCAAGAATTGGATTCTTAAAGCTCGTACCCTGTTTTGACTCCATAGCCACAATTCTTGAAGCTTTAAGTCCAAGAATGCATCATTGTATGTCCCTTGAGTGTTGAGGAAGCTCCAAGAAGCTTGATAGAGTAAAAGCCCTTTGATCTTTTGAAGAAATTTCAAAGAAAACTCACTGCTGTCATAAATCTACCATAGCCATGGTTTGAGAAGTCAAGAATGAGCAAGAGAGTGTGAAATGGCCCTGATTATTTGCTGGAAAGCTTGAGTAGTATCTGTTAAAGCTTGCAATAGCCATAACCAAGCATAAATAGCTGAAATAGCTAGAATTTTTTGTTAGGTAGGGGAGTCTGTTTTTAGTGCAAACAGTGCAAACACATCCTCCCCTCCTTCCAAAATGAAGAGTAGTTAAAGTAAGCTTAAAGCTACTCTAATGAAAGCTTAATCCATGAAGATTACGAGTGCTATTATCTAGCAAGCTCTTCATTTGGAGCTTTTTAAGTGCTTCTTGAAGCTTTTTGGTCATCACTTGGATTTTTTTGGTTATTTTATGGAGCCTTTTGTTTGATTATGTTATCGCTTTGAATTTAATTATTTTGCAATTGCAAACTAATTAGATCAATTATATTAGGATGTTGAATTGCAAACTAATCGCAAACTATTGAATGCTTTGATCGCTAACAAAAAATAGGTATGCAACTACTTCTAAAGCATGAAGTTTTAGCATAATTTTATAAGTTTATGAAGTAATCCCAATTTAAGTGAGATCCAAAATCCATAGAGTCATACATAATTCCCGAGCATCATCAAGCCCCATGGCATGCACTACCAATATAAGGCATCATATTAAAAATAATGCAACTACAAATCATGTGAAATCATCATCGCCACTAGGATGAACAGATGGCGGTACGCATGCCACATCAACCAAGCACTGGTTGTAGAGGCTAAAATTGCCCTCAAGGCACATGCAAAAACGATGCATCTCTGTGCATGCTCTACCAAGGCCGCCACAACCTGAAAAAATATCCATCACATAGTCGAGATCCTCTGTGAACATAGCAATGAGCCACCTACAAAAGAAACCATTTAGTAACATCCATAACAAAAGCATGACATATCTCAATGCAAAGCATAAACCAGTCTAAAAGTGTATAACGCACCTATAAAAAACTAGTGATCTTTCTGCACCCCCTCGAACCTCTACACCATCCACATAAGTGTGCTCAAATGATGTGCCCTGGAGGTTTGTCTCGAAGAGGAAGCTACGAGAGGCAGGAAACCTGTATGGGCTAACCCTCTCGCCATCCTCTCTATCATATGAAGGGACATGCATTCCTCAATAAAACAAGCCAATAGTAAGGTCCATGACCTAGCAATGCAGAATCACCTTGTTAGCTACTTAAACTTTTATTTTAAAAAGTTACAAGTTTGTCTTCAACACACTTACCTCCTCTCGAGTATCAGGGTGTCTATATCCACCCTCACACACGAGAGTCCATGTGCGATGGAGCTTCAATCCAATGGCATGAGCTCCTCTAAGCACTTTTCCAAAGTGTTGTGCAATTCCCAAAGTCACCAAGAACCCCTCATCTGCCAAGAATCTATGGGCTACGTCCATGACACCTTTGACAAGTACACTAGAAAATGTATTCCATTCGGGAATCCCTTTCAAATGTAAAGATGTATAAGACCATGCAATATCACATGAGTTTATAAACTAAACTAATGCAAGCACATATACCTTTTGCCTCAAGGCCAACAACAAGCAAAGATGTAGGAAAATCTGCAAACAACAACTTAGCAACCTCATATGATGGGACACCATTACACTGGTAAGAGTTGATGGTATTTCCCTCCATGAAGCGCTTAATGCTAAAATTAAAAACACAATAACAAAGCATAAGTAACCATTACAATAGATGTGTATATCAAGAATGGTGATAAAATATACCCATCCAATGCAAAATCATCGATCGATGTCACGTCTACCAATAGAGCATCTACGATAGTTTGGTATTGAAATCCTATCATCAAAATAAAGTTTACTTACAAATGTTGATATTGGCTAAATGTTAAGACTCAGAATGTAATGCTAGAAATCTACATACATGTCTTGCATATAGCGGGACGTCTACAAGACTCTTGTATAGGCTCTGAACTGAGTCATGAACGACATAGCCCGAGAAGGTGTAGTATGTTGCAAAGATCCCTCAAAGTGACCCTTACTTTTTTCCTTTTCTTTCCAAATGCTATGCATGTCAAAACCATCTTTTTTGCCTAAAGTTGTAAAGAAAAATAGGAAGGAAAGCAAATTATTTAGTGTTTAATGTTTAGATTTTATATTATCTTCAAAAAAATATAAAAATTTACTTTTAACATGACTCCAATAATCCAAAAAATGATACTTGATTCACCTTCTAATTCTTCATCCAATGAAACAACTTTCTCTTTGTGTTTAGACCTTCGCTTTGTTGTACCAACCTCATTTGATTCACTTATATTACCCTTACTATGCTTCAACGCATCATCTATCGTGGGGATATTCTTTCGTTTTCCCATGGACTTTTTCTTCATTGTAGTATCAACAGTTGCATCACTAATGGCACCTAAGTAGTGTGAAGTCAACACAATATAATATCATATTCATGAAAATTAGAAACAAGGCTACTTGGATCAAACTAAAAATTTGCATTCCATCCAATATACCCTTTGCCATGCTACCACCACAAGTCACCTTTATCCCCACAACATGAGGGACCATGTCTATTGTATTGGACATTTCTAATTTGTAAAAACAACAAAGTTAAGAAAACACAAAAGTCTAAAAAGTTATAATAAGTTTCATGTTAAACAAATACATTTTTAGAAAGTACCATTTCCTTCATCCTCTTCTTTGTGCATAGAAATTACTCTATTTTGTTCCAGAAATCCTGTATATAAGGCAAGTATTACTAAAACAAATAGCTAAGAGCAAGAGTTACCACATATTTACTATGTTTGGCTCTCAAAGTACTTACTCTCTCTTAATTCAATCTCTCGCCGTGGAATGTCATCCAATGGATAGTCTATCCACCATGGACAAATATGCATTTCCCATTCCAACAGACCCCTCTCAAGCAGTGCTTTTGAGAACATACAATTTTCACATCCCAAGTCCATCCACTCCTCCACTAGAGGAGGGAGGCTTTCTAACACTCCACTTTCCTGTAGACTACGCAACCATCTTTTCCAAAAACATAAGAACAAACAACAAAAGCACTCTTAAGTTAGAATACATTTGTATATATGGTATTTAGAAAATATGGTTTCTTTATACTTGAAATACGTGTATACCACCCTCTTGCTTGATTGTGTGAGCTCTGGAACCTTCTCAAAGTCTCCAACATTCTTCATTTCACCAAAAATATTTGCAAATGCCTTTAAAATATGCAAATGTCTTTGGCCTTTAAAAAAAACATCAAAGCCTCCTGGAATCTCAGTGCCATCAACTTGTAAGCTCTTGATCAATAAGGAGCATTCTCCAATCATATGAAACCAATACACCTCTTGCTTCATGTAGCTACGAAATCTCCTTACATCTGCAAAGTGTGACATAGTGGAGTCCTTTGCCATTGTGACAGTCATGAGAAGTAAAATCTCCCTTTTTCTAATATATTGGTTATTGAACAAAACATAACTTCAATATTGTTGAACCAAATTATGTTCAATTCCAAAAATTAAGAGAACATTAGTCCATGAGGAAAACATACCTCTCCGCAGCAATATTAGCACTACAAATGGCATACAATTTATCCTTGGTAATAGCCATCATGTTCTTTTCATCCCAATTCAATGCAAACAAAACAGAAAAGAAATCCTCTCCATGCGCAGGATTAGCTATTCCAAGGTACTTGTATCCTTTGTCCCTCAATTTATCTTGCTCTTTGTTTATGAATTGTTTTCTTTTTGCCTCATAATTTGCCTCTGGCAATGCAAGCTCCTTGAGGCAGGCCTCCTCTTTGAGTATAGCATAGTTATAGTCATCCTAAATAGAAAAACCAATACATTATTCTTAGTTATGGTCAAATTCAAGATACCACAATTTGTTATGCTGAAAACTAAAATACTATACCAAACTTTTTACCTTCCACACCAAAAGCGATATTAGCAAACATGGGTTCTTGTACCATGGATCATTGCCATGGTTACTTTTTCCCTCAATTTCATACTCTATTTCAGCCCACCGTCTTTGAGAAGGGCTCATCCTTTCCAAAATGCTTTGTTTATCAGCAATGCCAAACTTTTGGAACATGAAAATTTCATGGCATAGGTTGGGTTTGACATGTGCTCTTGTTACACTACAACATTGAAAATTGTCTTTAAATTTTAAGATTCACACATAAATAAAACCTATTCACATTCATATAACTAATAAATGAAACCTATTAGCATTCATACGTAAATGAAACCTATTGGTATAAATAAAATATCTTGACATTCACACATAAATTATCTTTATATTTTGAGATTCACACATAAATAAAAACTATTGGCAATATTCACACACAATTGATGATCTATTAACCCATTTGAAAAAGTTAATAGTGATAAGTATACTTATGCATTTGATGTATCCAATGCTAACAATAATTCTCCTTCTTTCTTCTTCTCCACTTGAATGAATTGACATAGAACTCTAACATGTCGCGAAATATCTTCATTATAAACTACATACATCAAATAATAAAATAAATAATTAGTCAAAGAAGGAAGTATCATCACAATAAACAAGAGAAAGCAAGACAATGCATAGTTACCTTCCTTTATCCTCTTCATCCATGTCTTCAACCTATGATTACTGTCCCATACCAAAAACTTCCGCCCTCTTAAATCAGCCCACTCATCAGCCAATTCATCTTCAAACCTTTGGTTAACTTCTCTCCAAAGAGGGCCCCACTCTTCCAAATTTTGGGGGAGATACATCCATTAGCTCACCAATGGGCCTTCTCAAAGAAACCAAAAATTTCCCCATTGTTTCCATATACGAAGCATTATCGAAAGATGAAATCAACCATGTAGTAGAACTAGATGCAAGCCTTATAGCCTCATAGGGCACAAGTCTACACAAAGGAATAGGAAGAGGAGAAGTAGACCTCATTATAAAAAATGAGGCCAACACATCTGACATAAGCCCAAACTTGACATTCTCTCCAATGTTTCTATCATGCTCACTGACCTCTTTCTTTTATTCATTAGCAACATCCTCATTCACCTCTTCATTTTCCTCATGTACAGTTTGCAAATCTAAAGACCTCCCCTGTGTTGTTTCACCACACTCTGTGGTGGTAGTGTGGGTGCTCATAGGATCAGCATGAATGTCATTGCTTGCTTCATCCATGCTATCCTCAAGCGCTTCATCATCAATGAAAGGACATTTTTTCCTTGGTATTCCACCCTTGTTATTTGGAGATTCAGAGAATGCACGGGAGGATGCTTCTTGATCGATACTTACTACTCTATTGCATAGACCGGATCTTAACCTTGTAATTGGAGTATCTACAAAAATAATTTGAAAATAGAATATAACATTTATATGGAACTTTAAAAGAGTTGCTTAACCATTAAGAATAGAATATGTAAATTTAAAAGAGTGATTGAATGACTTACTTGGACGGTCCCTTTTTCTTTAACCTCTCCTACCACCACCACGCCAACCTCTAGCCATGCTCAGAAGCACTAAAACAAACCACAAATCATTTTAAAAATGAAGACAACTCAACTAAATCACATGTTCTATTAATTAATCTCCACCAAAATATGAACATTTGATGCAGACAACACACTTTAATATCATTTGTTATTTGGTTTTAATAAATGTATTAATTTTTCTTAATCATTTGAACCTCCTGACCACATTTTTACCCCTGCATCCCCAAAGGGGAGATAGTCCCAACCCCTTGTTCTTGTCTGCGTTGACGTAAACAATGCTGAGTGTTTGACAATTCCCAATCCAAAAAAATCAAATCATGTCATACTTATTTCTTTAGGATGATTTTCGTACGATTTAAAAATGGTTTAATTTTTCATGCCTTGGACTCGCGCGGTTTACACCCACTCTATATGGAGGGGGGGTGTAGCGGGGCATCAGCCCCCCCTACTACTGTCGCCGGGGGTTGCCAAAAATTGTAGGTAACTTGGCTATAGAAGAGGTTTAAGGGGTGGTTTAGGGAGGAGCAGTGGTTTAAGGATGAGGAGCTGAGAGGGGAGCGGTTTAGGGAGCAGGGACTGAGAGGGGAGTGGTTTAAGGAGGAGGGGCTGAGAGGGGGGTGGCTGTGCACTACCCGCCCCATTTCATAAGGTACCCCGCCCCCCCACCAGGTCGTTTGCGTTGACGTAGACAGCGGGCGGGTACTGAGGGTTCCCCCTCCTCGCCTTCTCCCTCTCCTCCTCCTCCCTCCAAAGGGGGCTGCACCCAACCCCCGAGAGTTGTCTACGTTGACACAGATAGCCCCGAGTGTCCCAAAGGTCTCCTCCTCTCCCATTTTTTAGTTTACCGTCTCCTTCTCTACCTCCCCTTTCCTTCTCTCCCCTCCCATTGTTGTCCTCTCATTGTCTACCTGCTCTTCCATTTCTTTCAACCATGGAGGAAAAATGAAACTTGAAATATAGATTTTCAGCCATAAGGATGGAGCGTGGAGCTTACCCGATGAGTTTGATGGAGAATGTTAATCTTGTTTGAGCTTGTTGCAGGGGCTGCTCTCCTTCTTGCTTCTTCTTCATGCCTTCCAACTTGCAATGGGAGAGAAGAAGAGGGAAACAAAAGAGAAAAGGAAGAAGAAGAAGAAGAAGAAGGACAAATAAGAAGATATGTTTAAACCGTTACACACAACTTTCAATGGCAAGAGGTACGTGCATATGGAACATCCATCATGAGAGAATGTTTCTCTCGAATACCGAAAAATTATTTACTAAAAAACGTAAATGCTGATGGCGCCTGACATCTGACAAAATAAAATGTGCTTATAAAAATATGTGCTACAACACGACATGATTTTCGAAAAGACATGATTTATTTTTGAAAAGACATGTTTTTTTAAATTTATTTAACTAAATCTTGTGATTTTTCAGTATGTAGACTTTTTTTAATGATTTGGTTCATTAATGGACTGATTCACAACTTCAACCGTCACTAAGTACTTGCCCATGGAGTAAGAGCTCATTTAATCCATATTTGGTGGGGGTAACGGACTATTATTTCTACGTTCAAAGAAATTGATAAACAATAGGCATGCTATTAGATATAATATTTCGGCTTCATAGCTCCATTGTTTGCTAAGTTTCAAACTGGCTTTTGTGAGAGACGATGGCAGAAGTTACTCTTCAATGGTCAATCGGCTCCAAATCACTGGAACGTGTTGTGCCCCTGAGGGATGGAAAGATTCTTGTGAGCTCTTATTTTCTTCAATCACTTCTACCCCCTGACCGGAAGCTGGTAGGTTTGTATGCTATTTTCCAACTTGATGCTTACAGTGAAGAGATCGCGGTTCATGGCCAACCGGATATCAATGGTGCACAGCAATTTTTGCTCGATTCTTCTCTTTCATATCAGTATAAAATAGTACATTGTGATACCACTTTCACCATGGACCAAGATGAAGGACTACACACTGTAGAAAATAGCAAACAAGCTCATTCAATTTTAGGACCTGTTGTAGACATTACATCCAATTCCTTCGCAGAGACATCATCTCAAACTTCTTCGCCACTTATAACAAATGCTTTTTCTGCACCCGTCTCAACTCCGACTATTGACTTAGAGTTGGATGATGGACTTGATAGTCCTCATTCATTTCCACAAATAAAGAAAGAGATTTTACCTTGGATTGCTAATAGCCCCAGAGGAAAGAAGTTGAAGGCTTTATTGCAGATGAGTGAAGGCCCTTTTTTTGTTAGTGAGATTCCAAGAGAGTACAATGGTTCTGTTGCTTTCGTTCTTCTGCCAACATATGGCACATCTTCAAACATGGATGGGATGCAGCAACAATATGATGGTCATGTTTGGACAAGACCCCATCCAACTAATATCTTCCCTGATGCTACTTCAAGAATTAGCCATTGCCTTGGAGACTTACAATGTCATCAAGTCAATTGTCCTTACTATGAGAGCAACAATCAACATAATAAAATGTACTTTCATGGTTACCTCAATAGCACAGTGAGCAAGGGGCTACTTGCAAGTGAAGAAAAACATTCAATCACGTGTCACTATTGTAGTAAAGTTGTCACTTGTTATGCAACTTGTGATTGCAAAGTTTATTACATTTTGCCAAAGGACACAAGCATGGAGAGATTGATGCTTCATGTAGGCACTCACACACACAATGTGCAACCAGAGACTTCAATGGCTGCAATTTAAAAAATTACATCTCTAGTTCACTCAGTTTTGCAAGTGAATCGACACTGTGGTGCTAGGAAGATTCAAATGATTGTAGCAAAACAAATTATCACTGAATCTTTGACAACTAATGGTTCAATGGTGGAGGGAGAACAAGAGCTTACAAACTTTTTGGAGTTGATGCCATTGGTTCAAAATCAGAGGTTAGTTTCGGTTATTCAAGTCTGTAAACTATGGTTTGTAGCATTGTTATTAGTTTAACAAACTTTCGTTTGTTGAGGTTGCAAGTTAAATAGTATCGTGACATGCCAGGAAAAAAAAACATGTGTTGTTGGAGATGGATTCGATAACATTTTGGAGTTGAAAAAAAGATCCATGTTTCCTTTTTTTCATGGTAGTAGATTTCCAGGGCAAGGAGGGGTGGGTGAAAAAAGTTACATTTTCAAGATGTCTACTAAAGGACTCGGCTTCAGAGTGGAATTGGTTAATCGAACGCGACGCTTAGGAAATGGAGACCTTTGCAAGTATTGGGTTCACTTTGACTTTACACACAGAATAGATGACTGGGCAACAATGTCTTGTTCTGTGTACGATCCATGGTTTGTTCGGGAACCTTACTTGTTATCAATTTTTGTTGACATATTCTAGTTGCTAATCACTGTATTTCTTATTGCAGCTTGAAGGGGATCATGGTGATTGCTATTTGTGATACAAAGGAAGAGGATACAAAAACACAAATTCTTTTTTGGAGATGCCTTAATAATGTGATGCTCGAGTGTGGACACCCTCCTGTAGACTTTGCAAGTTTTATGGCGGATGAAGTCGGTGCAAATTGGATGGCGATCCGCATTGTTTTCAATGCGGGACCTGACAATGTTTTGGAAGGAAGAGAGCGATCGTGTTTGTTTCACTGGGAACAAAGCTTACAAAAGCACACAACAAAATACGTGCCTTCAAACCTTCGAAAGCATCACTTGAATTTATGTGAGAGGTGGTGCCTTTCAAAATCCATTGAACAGGGCAAGAGGAATGCCACAGCTATACAAAATTGGTGGCAGCAAGTAGGACTACCTCAAGATAGTACCGTACCATTGAAGAGATGGATCAAATGGTGGGAGAATAGGATAGACCATTGGGGTAGTACTACACATGTAAATGTTTTTTTTTGTTTTTATTTGTTACATACACATGTACTAATATCATTGGGGTGGGAATACCCAAGTATGAGAACAAAATAGACATGTAAGAGGAATTGCTGAGTTTTTTATTGGGTTGCAGGCTTCCTTGAGTCCTTGGGAGAGGGCTTGTATTCTCAACACAAATCTTTCTGAGAGCATGCATGCAAGTTGGTTGGCAGGGGAGGATGGAAAGAAGAAAATTGGTTTGTATGATGCATGCATCACTGACTTGATCAACTCATATATTCAATGTTCAAGGCAACTGGCCTTCATAACTGGAAGATACTCTAGAAGTGGTCCCAACATGGATGCTCTTATTAATAGTGTGGTTGCAAGAAATACCCCTTCACCTGCATTCATAGCTCGAACAGTTCAAAGAGCAGTTCTTGGCACCCCCATGTACAGAGAGCCTTTCATTTCTGGAAACAAAGAAACAGTTCAAAGGAAAAGAAGAACTCTAGATGGTTGTAGCTCTCATAAACCTGGCTATGTAATGGAGTCAAGGGATAGAAAACAAAAAGGACAACCACACAAGATAAATTTTCAAAATAGAAATGACCAACCTACAGAAGTGGGCTTGGACCATGAGGTGCATGCAGTGCCGATTGAAATGGATCTCCCAACTAATATTGTCTCAGAGGAGGAAATGCATAGAAGTTTGTGGGCCATCCGAAGAATGCATGTTCATTGCAAATGAAAATGTTTTGGTATTATAAATAGAAAGAAGTGCTGCAATGTGATAGAAAGTAGATCACCTTGGTTACTATGCCCTTCATTTTGGTTAGAGAGGGAATTTCAAGGTAAGCCTATTGCACAATGGTTCTGGTTTTGCAGTCATGATGTGGAGCATACATGGGATGTTGATAAAAAAGTTAAGCATGTGCCCTTGCGACCAAGGATTTGGTCTATTGACAAGGGCACCAATGCTTCTGTAGAGGAGATTTCAATTCTTATAAAAGGAGGTTTTGTATTCAAGCATGATGGCATTCCACCTACCCCCAAAAATACTACGACCCATGGGATAGAACCACTTACCTCTTCAAGTGGCAAGCAAAGAAAAAAATGGAGACATGGTATTTCTAAGGATGCAGAAAGAAAAATTGCATTGGCTGAGGCATTGGATGTAGTTTTCATGGAAGAGAAAGTAGTGGTGGCAAATGAGAAAGTCATATTTTATGTTATGTCAGAGCATTTGTATGAGGTGCATGTCAATCCCGAGCCCTTCTGCACGTGTCCTGACTTTCAAAAGAGAGAGTTGGAAAGTAAACCCTTCCTGGCCTCAAGGAAACATAATACGTGCAACTACTCAAAGTTGCAATCTTTACATGATCCTACACATAAGAATGCATCAATTTAAGTGGCTTATTGCATATATGCTTTTCATTTGGAAGTGCATGCCTTGCTTGCTTTCTAAATTGCAATGGTTCACATATTTTATACATTCCATCAACCTTAAACTTGGGCAAGCCAACTGCAATTTGTTTTGATTGCATATCTTTTAGCTATTGCACACTCACATGACCAATTCTCTTATACCAAATTTTAACACCAGCCACAACACTTGAACCTTGTGCAAACATGATAACATCCATTTCAAAGAGACTAACATTAAGAGTAAACAATCTACCATCAAGTTTTCATTTTGCAATCAATCAACACTTATTTTTTAGATATTCTACATAACAACCATCAAATGTGAACCAAATTTGAAATCCTTATTCTACCATTTGACCAATAAAAACCAAGTTTTTTGTAATATTTGGTACATGTAGCATATCAGCCAAGTACTTAGTTTTGCCAACATTTCCAACTCATAAGAACATTTCCAACATGAGTAATGGGGTGAGCTATATCATCTCATGTCTCCACTTAGCTTGAAGACTTTGGACTACACATCTCTCTAAACCACTCTCCATGAGAAGTAATTGGTTAGATATACTCAAATCTATCTCGGGGGGCTCACTATATATATATCCTCTATATAACGTGCGTTCATGGCCTATTTATAAATATTCTAATCTATGAATTTTTCTTGAATAAAACACAACCCCTTTTCTATTCAATCTATAAGTAACCCCTTTATATGACACCCTTCTGTATATAAAAAATGTATCAAAATGGTGTTTTAAAAACCCCTTATTTTGAACTCATGTTATATATACATATATTTATGAGTGGCCCCCCCTCCCCCGAGAAATCTACATACCATACATCATTCTTTGATTAACCATTAGCAATCATAGTTTTCATAAAGTGCTGCAAAATAAATACATATGATAGTGACAATGGAATTGTTGAAGTTAAGGACTTTTTGAAGAAGAAGTTTAAGATGAAGGATTTCAAGATTATCATCTTCAAGCTCAATCTTGAAGCCCATTTTCTTAGACCATGACATTAATGAAATTTTCATTATTCCTGCCTACTATCATATGCAAAATTGGCTTACTCATTTTTTTCATTTCTAATTTCGGTCTTCTTTTTGAAACAATGTTTAAAAATGTCATCTTTTTTACCATAATGCTAATACTCTCTACTATTAGTATAATTCTATTTCCTATTAGAATCTGAAACTTGCTCTTTTTGGCTTCCCCTTTCTCAGGATTGTTCTCCTCTATTTGCTATGCATCATAACCTTAACCATGGCTACCACCTTGGCCTTTGCCATGACCTCTACATATGCTAATAGAGTAAAACACTTATTTAGACTTTCTTTTACTTTGAGAAGGAAGAGAAACTTAATCCAAGGTTCTTCATCTCAAGTATCATCACAAAAATCAAGTTTGTAAAATTAGAAATATCATTACTTGCATTTATAGATGACCTGAAGCTCTTGTATTAATCTCCAAGTCTATTTGAGCATGCATGCACAACATCATCATCATCATCAACTACCACAATGATAGATCCAAGATCTTCCAAAATACTCTTGATTCATAATCATTAATGGATAGGTTCTCTCTTTTCACTTGGTTCAGCTCTAACTTGAGCTACAACTTTCTGGCCTTTGTATTTACTTCAAATAACCATGCTAAATTCTTCGATGAAATAGTGGGGATTTTAGATTCCTGCAAATAGCTCATCATGCTATCAGTGACATTGATACACATCCAATTGATGACTTTACTTTGTGTCTACTCCCAATCTTTATTGGCCTTTAACAATTCTGTAGCAGCATTTTGTACAAGAACTTCAAGTGCTATTGCTATGTCTCTTTCAATATAATTCCAAACACCTTTTCCCTTCAAGTAATGTGTCATCTTGAACTTCTATGCCGATAATTGTTTTTATCATGCTTCTCATTGAAAATCGAATTGAAGTTGTTAGATATTTTGACAAAACAAAAAACGTTGCCAAAAAACTACAATTTGTAAGCAAGCTAATACTAGGTGCACCACAACTAAACACACAACTTTTTTCACTGACTTCACAACAATAACTACAATCTGCAATCTGTATAAAAATGCCTTTTGTATCTACAATAATCCACAAAAATTGAAGCCTTACATATTTAAAATCTATAACATGTGGACTTGTAAATTACGACCACAACCAAAACTATATACATGCAAAAACTATTGTCGGGACGACTTGCAAGTCTAGAATGGAGACCGAAATGACCTGAGATGACAAAAATCATAGCGATGTCAAGATAATCTGTGCATATGTCAAGAAGACGCTGGGTCTTTGGTTGTGAGGGTCAATAAGAGTAGTAAGGGATAGGTCAATGTATATGATGTTAAAGAGATTCTTAAGCAAGGATTAACAATAGTAAGAGATTAGATAGGTTCTTGTATGAGACAAAAGATGATAATACAGAATACATAGAGTAGAGACCAATGAGAGATAAAACAACACATATGCAAGATATTAGAGGCTTAAAGTATCCCAAAACCAATCCTTGATTAAGGAAAACTATTTACAATGATTCCCCCCTTCACCCTGTCATGTCTCTTCACCTTGTTATATACAAAAACTCACACCAAACACTCGCTTCTACTATGCTACTCAGACTGCAAATCTGATGGTTCTGTTGGCTTCGAAATGGGGGTAAAATTGCAAGGCACCTGCAAAATTCTCCCATATTTCTCATTCTCCCTCATTGTTTGAAGTGTTCTTTACTGCCTAAAAATTGTGATTGTGTGCCGAACAAATTTGGGAGCCCTTCTTTTTGCATGAGATCTCCAAAACTAGTTGAAAAGCAACTTGCTTTTTGCATGAGACCCTGTTTTAGAAGCTTTTCGCACCTTTTCAAGATATTTACAAGAAATAGTATCCAAAATATCAAAATACTATGGACATTCACACTAATGAATAATATGACATTAACTCTCTAGATTAATAAGAAAGTCAGATAATGATGCACTTCAGGTTTTTTCACACAGTGTCTACATAGTGGCATGATAGCAGGATAGACCTTAAGAGCTAATCTAAAATATATGCAATTTTTTTTTTGACTCACTAAGTTTCATTGCAATTGGAGATTGCAGTCCTACCATTATATAGGACCTAATCCCCGATTTCCCATCTACAATGCTATGAGTTCTTGGGCAAGTCCATTGGCATGGACAACATATACACCCCTTAACCCATGTTGCTACACCTCTCAATCAGTTGGCTCCTCACATCCCTAAAGCACCCTTCACTTGAAATGAGGCAATGGACTTAGCATTCTAACCTCTTTGACCACTACTATCAAAGGTCCCAATCCTGGTCCCACTGAATTGGGAAAAAAAATTCATGCCTTTATGGATGCCTAATATATTGCAATGGGTAGTATAATTATACAATAGGATATCAATGGATGGTTTTATTATATTTTTTATGACAGCTCTCCTTTGCTAATAAAAATTATTCTTTAATTGATGGGAAATGCCTAGGAATTATCTACTTAGTTAAGAAATTTTGGCATTTTTTACTAGGCCATTCCTTTGTTTTTCATGTAGACTATTCTGTTCTAGTATACTTGATCAAGTAGTAGAATGTCACTAGAAGATGAGCCAAATGGAACCTCTTGCTCAAGAAATTCAACTTCAAAGTGGTACATAGACTTGGACCACAATATATCATTGATGACTTCCTTTCCTTAGCTAGATTTGGAAGAAGCTTTCCTAGGAGTGCATGATGACTTTCCTGATGCTCAATTGTTTTTTATAGTAGCAAATAGAACTTGGCCCACCCAACCCGCCCTGTACATTGTATGAAGAAGTGTTGGTCTTCCTAGACTCGAGCTAAGTCCTAGAACACCCCCTATGGATGAACAAAAGTGACTGACTCTTTGGAGTTAGCATTTTAAATCCATTCTTAGCTAGCTCTATCACATGATATTTTCTAGAGTACTTCAACATGTCATTCTCCCTATGGAGAATGATGTTGTAATGGAAGAAGCTCAATATGGTATTATTGGAGACCGCTTTGTAGTTGATGTCGCCATTAAAAAAATTTAGCAAGTAGGAATATGGTGGCCTAATATGCATGGAGATGTTTGCCAGTTTGTCAAAAAATATGATTTCTACCAATGGCTTGGAATGGTCAGCCCCTTTCTCTCCACCCAAACTTGCTACTCAAACCCTTTCAAAAATGAGACTAGAATTTGTCAGCACTATCAAACTTGTGGTATCTTACACAAAAAACAAGTGAATCCTCACTACAATAGATTATTGTTCCAAGTGGGTAGAAGCTTGGGCACTTTCCAACAATTTAGCACATGTAGTGGCAAAGTGCCTCTTCAAAGATATTTTCACCCATTATGGTTGTTTGGTAGAATCGCTGAGTGATAGAGGGAGTTACTTTGTAACTAAGGTCATCAAGCATATGACTTTCTTCTTCATGGTGATACATAAGAAATCATCTTCTTACTACTCATAAGTAAATGGACTAGTTGAATCCACAAACAAGACCATGTGCAAAATTCTTACAAAGGTGGTTGAGCATCATGGTTGATTTCTCAATAGGCACTTCCTCTAAAGACTCCAAATAGCTTATGGTCATGGAACATTGCAAGGCCCCTGAGAAATAGTGGGATGAGGCCTTGGAGTGAGCCAAAGTGCTCTAAATGATCATTATTTTGTGGTGGTTAATGTGGATATAGAGGCCAAGTACTTTTTGAAGTGAGTTCAAGTGCTCTCAAATGATAATCAAGTGCTAGCTAATGTGAACACAAAGGCTAAGTACTTGTGGAAGTACATCTTGCTATCAGTTTGGAAAACCTTAGATCAAACAATGCAATGGGGTGTTGTTTCTTATTTTGAATTGGTCCCAATCTCAATCACAACATATAATGCTCAAGGTCCCATGCAGAAGATGTGCACCCTTTTGAAGAAGTTCAAGAGGAGCCCAAAGCTTAGCAACACCCAAAGGAGAAGCCACTTGAGCCCAACATCAAGCTACACACTAAGGTGGATCAACTCAAAGGGAGATTGATGCAAGCAAAAGCCATGTCTTAAGGGAGTATGTCATGCACATTTACTCATTGGAGTATTTTTCTAACCACCAAGTAGAATGGGTCAAACATCTAGAGCAACACCTTGTGATAGAAATAATGGTATTGAGTGCTGAAATGATATGTTTTTTGGGCTATTTTTTGATGTTTTTGTTGCTGAATGGTTATTTTTTATGATGTATTTTTTGAATTTGAAGATGTTTTGAAGTGTTTGGAATGGTTTGAGTATGTTTGAAGGGTTTATGATGGTTTTTGATGAGGATATATTGTTCTGTAGGGTTCTGTAATTTTTTATGTTTGGTTCTGTAAGTTATGATTTTCTTCTATTTTCTTCTGTTTTGTTTCTGTTTTGGTAGTTTAGATGGTTCAATGAATGTTTTGAGATATGGTTGAGGTTTTCTTAAAAGGTTTATGAGATATTGAATTGGTTTTTGTTTGTTTTTTATAGTTTTTGTGGTCTCTGTTGATCTTCTGTAAGATTCTGTGGTTGTGTTGTTCTGAATTTTTGTTGCTCTATGGTTTGTTCTGTTCGTTTCTGTTGAGTGTCATGTTGGATTTATGGATGTTTTGGGAAGGGGTTTTTTTTAGGAAAGGATGAATGGAAGCTCTATTCAAGCTAATTGAAGTGAAGAAGTAGCTAATGAAGATTCACAGAAGGTTACAGAAGAATAGTGATAGAAGCCAAATCTTGCAAGACACTATGATGTCTCTAGTGCCTCTTCACATTTGACATACCTTTTTGGAGGTGTATCCACGACCAAGAGAGGAGAATTGAGTGCCATTCTTGAGTATTGTAGTGAGGCTATGATGTATTATTGAGAGAGCAAGAGTATGTGAGAGAGAGAGAAGTGAGAGAAACTCAGTTCTATGCCTAAAAACAATGTATCTACTATGAAAGATAGAGAGAGAACTATGAAGACATTGAAGATGAATACTATGTGATTGATTTACATTAAAAAGTGGTGTATTCATTTGTGTTCTTGTTTTTAATTATGGATTTTATGAAGAAATTGAAGATTATGGTTGATTCTATCAAATCTGTGGGAGATGTCTACTATGTTGTTGCATGAAGATTTATTATTTTCTTTGTTTTAATCACATAAAGAAGATAAAAAAAGCTTATTGATGATACAAGATATATTTTATTGCATTAGAATCTCATTTTCCTTGGTGTCTCTCTTGAGGCTCCATGTTTTTTGTGTGCACCCGGGAAAAACTTTCCAACAAGCATTTGAAGAGGCTGAAAATGAAGGAAATGACATTACCAAGAAGAGGAGAATTCAATGGATGCTTGCAAAGTTCCTTCTTCCACTGAAGAGTTGGAGAATCTTATTGTCAAAGCCACTTTCTATAAGAATTTCATCCCACAAGGGCAGAAACATATTACCATCATGATGCAAGCTCTATGTGGTGGCTATTTCCTCTTTCAGTTAAAGCAACAGAGACGTGCATCTTGGTGGCAAATTGTTTGGGAACAAATTGAAGAGTAGAAAACAAGGAGAATGACCATCCATGAAAGATTTGGCATTCATTGAGAAGTTTCTAGACATCATCAGGTGGGAGATCGTGAAGAAGCTTCAGGAGTTGTGGTCTATGGAGGTTCACAAAAACAAGAAAGAAAAGAGTTGGAATTTGTTTGTGGATTCTCAACAGCAAGATAGGTGGGATGTTTGGTGCACTAGCAACCTCCTGTTTGTTCAAATAGCAACCCACTGGAAGTTGGTAGACAGTGTATTCTTTACAATATACACTATTGAAACCATCAGAAGTTGGCATTATTATGATGATGGCACAACAACAATCCTAAGAAGAATGAGTTTGATACTTTCAGAATGAAATATCTCCCCCTCTGTAGTGGTTTGAAAGTGAAATTCAAAGATGTTGAAAAGAAGGATGAGTTTGATACTTTTAGAATGGAATATCTCCCCCTCTGTAGTGGTTTGAAAGTTAAATTCAAAGATGTTGAAAAGAAGGAAGTAGAAGAGATGTTGGCCAGAGAATCCTCCAGAGACTGAAGTCCCCCTCTTATTTTGTTCTGCTGAGAATAGACCAACTGGTTGTTGGAGCCAACCCCTGATGAATGATGCAATCAAGAGGCAAGCACTAGAATGAGTCCAGAGGTACGTGAGAAGAGAGAAGGCAATAATTAAGTCTGAGAACGAGCTTGCAGCAAAATCCTCCTTTGATGCCCTAAAATCACTCTTTACAGAAGTCCCCATCGCAACTCAAGGTCCCCTTTCTAGTTAGATTTGTCTTGGAAATATTGATAAAAAGACAACAAATGTAGTCCCATTGCCAATTTTTAAGGGAGAGTACAATGAAGACCCCGATCTTCAGAACATTCCTTCCACAAAGACGGTGAAGTTCAACCTCCCTTGGGAAAAACAGAACAATGAAATCCAAAATAAGGAAGTACAGGGCACCACAGATCCACAAAGAGCTACAGAGATAGTTGCAAAGGCAGAACCCGAGGTCTAGGAAATAGAGAATACAAAAGTACCTCCTCGTGAAGAAGAAGCGTAGATGTTGCCACTTCTAGAGGAAAAAGGGAAGATAAAAGTGGGTGTGGCCCCATTTTCTAGTCGATTGGAAAAGCCTGTGGATCCAATCAAAGATTATGACTTGGTCAAAGACCTAGACACCTTTAAACCAAACCTAACATTTCGATTAGCTGATGATGTCCCCCAATTGTCAAAAATGATTCAAAAGCATCTTGACAAGAAGATGCAGACTAAGGATTGCTCCCCCAACAACAACAAAGTCCAACAGAGCCTCAGAACCTACGAAGGAAGTGGAGGTGGCTAACACCTTCCTAGATCCTGGAACTCCAGAGACTAGTGTATGGATAGAAGGATGCTTGTAAGGTGTCCGCTAGTCCCAATCCACGGCACACCTTTTAATAGTCCATCAGTAGGTTTTCCCATAAATGATGCCGCCCGATGCTCTCTTGGAACATCACGGGGTTGTCACTTAGGCCCTACCGAGTCTACTTCGCAACAGAAGAGTTCTGGCCGAACCCACTAGGATCGACCTAAAGACTTGGGTTCCTAAAATCAGATGGATCTCCTAGCAGCCAGCTAGCATCAGTAATTTCGAGTTCCACTTTTTAGAGGATTACTCGATCTGAAGCGGACTTGCCATTGCACTTGGTTCAAAGAGAATGGGAGACGGAGGGGAGTGCGGTACGTCAACTCTCCTGCCCATAAGGCAAAATTCCATTCCGGCCCCCTAAAACAATGCAAGTCCGTTCTACCTAATGACTACTTGGTCAATTTATCGTCTTCCTATTTCTATATCCGATGTAGAAAAGCTCCCAGCTAACCAGGACCACCCTACCATTGGACGGACCCATCGGGGGTTACGCCCACCCGCTTTCCTTTGATGATGGGTCATCTTTAGTTTTTAAATTACCTACAACACATTTATTGGAACATATACAACCAGCTTCCTTAATTAGTCCATTAAGTCACACGTTCCTTCACATAATTTATCTCACTAACACGCATACAATTCGAACAGTAAAGCAAACTTCTTTATTATATTGGAAGTTTATTACAAATTCCATCATTCCGTCCCACCGGAAGATACACAGAATTCCATAAGGACATTCTGTCCACCAAGATTCCACCCTCATAACTAGTATTTAGGATTCCAGGATCCCATCCTGGGTCACGAAAGGGCTCGTCAGATTCTTGGAACAATGCAGGATTTACAGCGAGGGCCCCCTCTGGCACCTACAATTCCTACTGCCCGAGACTATCCCTACTGATTGACCTTTCACCTACGGAGCCGATCCAAGCCTCTCATAGTGATAATCATGACCCCCTTGGAGTAGGGTCTCACCGCTAGCTTGGGGGTAGCCTAGTGCGATCCTTCCTTTTATTCTGTTTGATAATAATTTCAATCAAAAATCTAGATTCTAGCAAACACAAACAGTCCTTTCAAATATGTATCAAATAATGGAATGACAATCATCCCAACATGTAAATCATAGTTTCACATAGCCAAGGTAGACCTTATCCTAAGGTAACCTTACATTCTAATGAGGATTCTTCTCCCCATAAGGAAGTGTTGAGTACACCTCTTATAACATGTTAAGCAAGGCATGAGTTTTCCATTTGGATTCACTTATCCAACATAAGCAAAATCCCTTAAGGAAATATATTGTGTCAATAACTCAACGAGATGATCTATAGGATTCCTAAATAGACAATCAGTTTCTATAACCTTCACTAATCAATGTCGCATTTGATCATAACTATATTGAATGCGCATAAAGACATATGTACAATAACCTTTGGCAATTAATTCTATCCTGATTCTATGCCTTAGTATCTCAACTATTCTAGCTACAAATCATAGTGATTAATCGTTTTATACTTGTACTAATATGTCTTTCTAGATGAGTTATCAGTTTAATGTGTAAGTGAAGAATATGGAAGCTAATAATATCTTATGTAATTATCTTATATTGAAAATTGATAATCTAGTAATGAATAACCTGGTTTGGCGGCATGACGACATTAGGAACTACATCTTTGCTCACGCTCGCATTAGCCACACCCAATGTTCCATTTGTAGTGGCAACTCCCGCAACCTCGGGCACTCCCGTATCATTGGCAATACCCGTTGCTTGACCGGTTGCATTGATCTCCATGGTTTTTCCACTTCGTCGCTTTGGAGCCATCATCCACGAGTGGTTTGAGAGATAGGGAAGGTAGGATAGATTTTAGATGAGAGAGGGTAAGAGAATATGGCTTAGTTAAATATCGAGACAAGGGATTTGAGCTAACTCTCTTCCTCTTTCTCTCTCTCTCTCTCTCTCTCTCTCTCTCTCTCTCTCTCTCTCTCTCTCTCTCTCTCTCTCTCTCTCTCTCTCTAGCTTCTCACAGTCTCTTGAAGGAGTATTCTTCTTTCTCTCTTCTTCTCTCTCGTAGCCTCTTGAGGTCTACGTATGTCCCTTATGCCTCTCCCATGCCTCATATTTATAGTGAATTGGATAAGAGGGCTTGTGGTTGAGAAGTGGAGCTCTTTGTGGAGGGGGATCTTGGAAAGATCAGTGATCTGATGCTCAGATCATAAATCTGATGGTTCCATTGGCTCCGAAAGGGGGGTAAAACCCCAAGACACTTGTTTAGAAAGCTCTCAGTTCACTTCTTCTTCTTTTCTCTATTCGAAGTGCTGTCTACTGCTTATAAACTGCGATCGCGGCGCGTGCGATTTCGCCAGTCACTTTTCTTTATTTTTCTTTTTATAAAATCTTCAAACTAACTAACACATCACTTGTTTTTTTTTCTTTTAAATGACATCTAGTTCTAGAAATCTCCATATCTCTTTTTTTTAAAATTAAGATAATCTCTAAAATATCTAAAATATTCTAGTCTTGTCCAAAAGTCTAATATTTTTAGATCATCCAAACTATACACATTATCCTAGTGATTAATATAACTCATAAGTTTCGTTCACGTTGTAATTTACGTGAAGGGTGGCCACGGTCCTTGCTAATTCGAAAAAAAATATTGAATTTACGACTCGATTTTTCTAAATAAAATATTTTAAATTAAATAAAAATTATTAATAATTAATGTTAGTTAGTTTTTACCTTAGTAGTAATCTTACTAACTTATTAATTAACTAACTAACTTTTGAACTAACCAACTAACTTTTATTGTGTGGAAATATTACATCCTTCTCCCCTTAGAGAAATCGAGATGTCCTCATCTCGAGAGAAACTGTGGGTCAATTTTCTCTCCCTTACATCAATTACTCTGTCAGGTTGTAGCTCAAGGACTCCTTGGCTAGGTATTACAACTTGTTCATAATCAAGGATATGGTTAGGGTTAGCTACGTATGCTTTCAATAAGCTAACATGAAATACATTGTGGATTTTTATATTCTCAGGGAGTTGTATCTTGTAAGCGCTTGGTCCTAGGCACTTGAGAATCTTATAGGGTCCACAATATCTTGGACTTAGCTTCTTAAACTCTCCTAAAGACAAAGAACTCTTCTTTGGATGGACGCGGATGAAGACCATGTCTCCCTCTTTGAAGATTCATTCTTGTCTTTTTAGATCAACATACGCCTTTTGTCGATCCTTGGCAACTTGAATATCCTGTCTGATGATCTTGATTTGATCATCCATTTCTTCTAACATTTTTCTCGAGGCTTCTACCCTTAGAGTAGGATCGGAAAAATTAAGTGGCATACGACAATCTTGACCATATAGTGCCTGAAATGGAGTCATCTGAATACTTCGATGATAGGAGGCATTATAGGCAAATTCCACTAAGGATAGATACTGAATCCACCTTTTAGGTTCCTTGCTGCAATATGCATGCAGAATATCCTCAATTACTTGATTAACTCGTTATGTCTGCCCATCAGTTTGTGGATGATAAGCAGTACTGAAACAAAGTTGGGTTCCAATGGCTTCAAATAAACTCTTCCAGAAGTGTGATGTGAAAAGAGAATCACGATCACTGATGATCCTTTTAGGTAACCCATGTAACCTAAAAATCTCATTTACAAAAATTCTAGCAATATCTGAAGCTTTGTAATTGGTTTTTGTTGGGAGAAGATGAGCGACCTTTGTTAGCATGTCTACTATTACCATTATTGAGTTATATCCTCCTTGTACAAAAGGTAACCCAACTACAAAGTCCATGCTAATAAATTTCCATTTCATCTGGGGAATGTCAAGTGGCTGGAGTTTTCCTGGTAACTTGACACGTTCAGATTTTACCCTTTCGCAATTTAGACATTCAGTGACATACTTAAGTACATCACCCTTGAGTTTTTGCCAGTAATAACTTTTCCTGACAGCATTAAGAGTTTTTGCATATCCTGGGTGTCCTAAAAAAGGAGAATCATGTGCTTCCCAAAGTATCCTTCTCTTGAGAGTATAACTTGAAGAAATGCATAGTCTCATTCTGAAATAAACAAGTCCTTCATCTTCATCTATAGAGAATTCCTGATTCTTAGTCTTGAGTTTGGGATCTTGTTCCTTATTCTGAACTTCCCAAAACAATTGTTGATAGTCTGGGTCCTTATTTGCTTCATCCTTGGTCAACTCAATGATAGGATTAGTCGGCATCGATACCATTGTAGCTAGAGTTTCTGACCTAGATGGTTCTTCAGTGATAAGAGCATTAAGGAAGGCTTTAAGGCTAAGGGCATCTGCTACTACATTTTCTTTACCGGGTCTGAACTTAATTTCAAAGTCATATTCCTATAGAACCTCGATCCAACGTCGTTGCCTCATATTAAGATCAGGCTGAGTAAAAATCCACTTAAGACTTTTATGATCTGTGGCTAAGAAAAACTTATTTCCAAGCAAGTAATGTCTCCATAATTTGAGAGCACGAATCACAGCTAATAACTCCAGGTCATGAGTAGCATATTTCTACTCATGGATTTTCAATTTTCTTGAAGAGTAAGCTATAGAATATCCTTCCTGCATTAGTACACATCCCAATGCAAGAGAGCTGGCATCTGTGACAACTTCAAATTCCTTGCTTAAGTCAGGTAGCCTTAAGATAGGAGCAGTTACCAGACTATGCTTTAGTTGCTCAAAGCTAGACTGTTCGATTGGCATCCAATTAATGGCAACTTGCTTCTTAAGTAAATTTGTAAGAGGTGCTGCAATCTGAGCATGGTTTCTGATGAATACCCTATACCATCCCGTTAGACCTAGAAAACTTCTCACTTCCTTGATAGTGGTTGGGGGTGGCCAATCTTGAACATCCTTGACCTTGGTAGGATCTACTGATATACCCTCAACAAACACTATGAATCTCAAGTATTCAATCTTCCTTTTGAAGAACGCACACTTCTTCTTCTTGGCATACAACTTGTGTGTTCTCATTGTCTCTAGGACAATGTGAAGATGTGGTTCATGATCTTCTTCCTCCTTAGAATAAGTTAGGATGTCATCAAAGAATACAAGGACAAAGTCATCAAGTTGGGGTCTAAAAATGTCCTGCATTAACCTGTTGAAGGTAGCTGGAGCATTTGTCAATCCAAACGACATCACAACGAATTCGAAATGGCCATATCTTGTGTTGAAGGCGGTCTTTGGAATATCTTCATTCTTGACTCTAATCTGATAATATCCTGACCCAAGATCAATCTTAGAAAAGATATTTGCTCCTTGTAGACGATCAATAAGCTCATCAATCCTTGGGATTGTGTACTTATTCTTTACTGTCACCTGGTTTAGCCCTTGGTAGTCGATACAAAGACGGAGAGTTCCATCTTTCTTCTTTTGGAATAATACTGGGGCTCCCCATGGTGAACTACTTGGCCTGATATACCCTTGTTCTAGCAGTTGCTTGAGTTGCTCTTTTAGTTCGATGGCTTCAGGAATAGACATTTTGTAAGGTCTTTTTGCCACTAGAGCGGGTCCTAGAACAAGTTTGATCTCATGATCAACTTCTCTTTCCGGAGGTAACTCAGTTAGCTCTTCAGGAAATATGTCAGCATACTCTTTTAACCAGGATGGTTCTTCTTCTGCATGATCATCTTGATTTATCTTGTTAAGCTTGATCAAGTAAACAGGTAATCCTTTCTTCAAGCCTTTCACAATTCGAGAAGCCTTTGCCAATTGAACTTTAGGTTTCCCTGTTTCACCTTGTGTAGTTGCTATTTCCCCATTCAAATCCTGAAATGTGACTTGACCTTTTCCACAATGGATATGAGCATCATTTGGAATCAACCAATCCATTCCTAGTAAACATTCATAGGCTCCTAGGTTCATTACTTTGAACCTCATACTTGAAAGGTTTTCTCCTAGGTTAAACTCTACCTTGGTAGTTTGCTGTGTAGAAAGTACTTCCTTTCCATTTGCTAATTCCACAAGCAGCTTTGATGCATTTACAGTATCTATACCTATCTTCTTAGCACACTTGGGTGAAATAAATGAGTGTGTACTTCCACAGTCAATCAAAACTTTAAATGATTTACCTTGGTGACTAGCCGGTGTCTGTATTACCGAATATTGACGATTTGGTCCTTTCCTGTGGAATACAGCATGAACAATTGCTCTTTCAATGTCTTCTTCCATAGTAGGGTCTTCCTCCTTGTTAGTCTCTTTTAGGGTAATATTTGACGTTCTTCCTCTTGCCATAGCTACATGACCACGACCTTGGGCAGCTCTGCCTTGACCTCGAAATTGGCCTTGGTGATGGTTTCTACCAAGCTTTGGACAATCTCTCCTGAAATGTCTTGTCTCATTACAGTGGAAGCACCTAAGACCATCCTTGTTTCCCTGGGTAGGAACAAAATTTCCAACTGCGTTGGATTTTGCCTTCTTCTTTTGTCCTTGGAAAAATTGTCCTTGGGTTCTTTTTGCTTGACCTTTGAATCCTCCTTTGTTCTGGTTATTGTAGCTCCAGAACTTATTGTTATTAGGCTTTGATTGTACTTCCCGCACAATAGGAGCAGCTCGAATCAAAGCATCCTGGAGGTCTATGGGGCGCATTGATTCTAAACGAGTGTTCAGAGGATAATTTAGCCCATTGCAAAACTTGGACACTTGTTGAACAGTATCCATGGGGGGTGCATATTTAAGAAGAGAAACAAACTTGGAGTAGTATGCTTCCCAGGTCAGCCCATTTGCTTCAAATTGAAGAACTCGTTCATCTTTTGGGTGCGATAAGCTGGAGGTAAATACCTTCCTCTTACAGCTTCTTTCAGCAAGTCCCAAGTAATGGTATTTTCAGGGACACCTTGATCTCGGCACCACTGCTTCCACCAAAGTCGAGCTTTGCCAATTAATTTTAGCTTAGCTATCATGGCTTGGTTGGCTGGGATAGTTCCAGTAGCAGTAAAATAATCTTCCATCGATTCAATCCAAATTTCTGCATCAGCTTCCACATTTTCGCCTTTCCCATCAAACTATGGAGGTTTGACTTGCTTCAAAAGATTCCTTTTCTCTTTAGCTTCGTTGGGAATTGTTGTGGGTGCGAGATTCTGGGAAATTTTTAGCAATTCATAAGTTAAATTTTACAACTCTATGTAGCGTCAATAATAGAGTTCAGTACTCAAAATATCTCTCGCTTAGTTTACTGAAACAACTCTCAAATCAACTCTCTTCCCATGCTAAAGTTAGATTGCAATTTCAGAATTTCAAAAAAAAAAAAGGATTGCATTATTTCTTTGATTGATAAAGTATCAATCAATCTTTTATTACAACGGATGTACAAGGTAATCAGATGAAAGGAAATACATTATTCAGATGGCTCACAGGCTCATCTTATTTTCTCTCAGGAAAAGATTCCCTACTACAATCTAAGTATGATGCTCTGATACATCCTTTATGAAGTAACTTGGATTCGGAGAGTAAATATCTAGGAATCTATATTTTTGAGGGAGTTCAGGAAATCCGTCTTTTTTGTAGTTGCGGTAGCTAGAGCGACCTATGACTTTTATTCTGTCAACCGAAAGAATCTTCGTAACTTCCCCATAGATATATTAGTTTAGTTTGATCTTCTTACCTCTAGTATATAGGGTTGAGTTTACAGTGGCCTCATGAAATAGATAGATCTTAACAACTTTAAGATATTCCATCCATTTTACCCTTTTCAGATTATTTTGAAGATAAGCTAGACGGCTTGCATCAATATAGCAATATCCTCCACTAATCATCCACCGTCTTTCACGATATAGAGGCGACAGGTTGTACAATTGATCTACTACTCGCATAATTTGAATTCTCCAGGAAAAACTGGATGAATGCATAGCTGACATAAACATTACTTGAAAGATCAAGAATCGCTTCCAAGATTTGTTACTCTGTCATAATTAAAAAAAATACGTTAATAAAGAGAAGAAAATATATCCTAAGCTATGCTTAGAAAAAATAATATTTTTCTTAAGCTTACGTCATAATCTATACTAACGTGCGCTATGATACCAACTGTAAGGTGTCCGCTAGTCCCAATCCATGGCACACTTTTTAGTAGTCCATCAGTAGTTTTTCCCATAAATGATGCTGCCAAGTGCTCCCTTGGAACATCATGGGGTTGTCACTTAGGCCCTACCGAGTCTACTTCGCAATGGAAGAGTTCTGGCCAAACCCACTAGGATCGACCTGAAGACTTGGGTTCCTAAAATCGGATGGGTCTCCTAGCAGCCAGCTAGCGTAAGTAATTTTGAGTTCCACTTTTTAGAGGATTACTCGATCTGAAGCGGGCTTGCCATTGCACTTGGTTCAAAGAGAATGGGAGATGGAGGGGAGTGCGGTACGTCAACCCTCCTACCCATAAGGCAAAATCCCTTTCCGGCCCCCTAAAACAATGCAAGTCCGTTCTACCTAATGACTACTTGGTCAATTTATCGTCTTCCTATTTCTATATCCGATGTAGAAAAGCTCCCAGCTAACTGGGACCACCCTACCATTGGACGGACCCGTCGGGGGTTACGCCCACCCGCTTTCCTCTGATGATGGGTCATCTTTAGTTTTTAAATTACCTACAACACATTTATTGGAACATATACAACCAGCTTCCTTAATTAGTCCATTATGTCACACGTTCCTTCACATAATTTATCTCACTAATACGCATACAATTTGAACAGTAAAGCAAACTTCTTTATTATATTGGAAGTTTATTACAAACTCCATCATTCCGTCCCAGCGGAAGATACACAGAATTCCATAAGGACATTCTGTCCACCAAGATTCCACCCTCATAACTAGTATTTAGGGTTCCAGGATCCCATCCTGGGTCATGAAGGGGCTCGTCAGATTCTTGGAACAATGCAGGATTTACAGCCAGGGCCCCCTCTGGCACCTACAATTCCTATTGTCCGAGACTATCCCTACTGATTGACCTTTCGCCTACGGAGCTGGTCCAAGCCTCTCATAGCGATAATCATGACCCCCTTGGAGTAGGGTCTCGCTACTAGCTTGGGGGTAGCCTAGCGCGATCCTTCCTTTTATTCTGTTTGACAATAATTTCAATCAAAAATCTAGATTCTAGCAAACACAAACAGTCCTTTCAAATATGTATCAAATAATGGAATGACAATCATCCCAACATGTAAATCATAGTTTCACATAGCCAAGGTAGACCTTATCCTAAGGTAACCTTACATTCTAATGAGGATTCTTCTCCCCATAAAGAAGTGTTGAGTACACCTCTTATAACATGTTAAGCAAGGCATGAGTTTTCCATTTGGATTCACTTATCCAACATAAGCAAAATCCCTTAAGGAAATATATTGTGTCAATAACTCAACGAGATGATCTATAGGATTCCTAAATAGACAATCAGTTTCTATAACCTTCACTAATCAATGTCGCATTTGATCATAACTATATTGAATGCGCATAAAGACATATGTACAATAACCTTTGGCAATTAATTCTATCCTGATTCTATGCCTTAGTATCTCAACTATTCTAGCTACAAATCATAGTGATTAATCGTTTTATGCTTGTACTAATATGTCTTTCTAGATGAGTTATCAGTTTAATGTGTAAGTGAAGAATATGGAAGCTAATAATATCTTATGTAATTATCTTATATTGAAAATTGATAATCTAGTAATGAATAACCTGGTTTGGTGGCATGACGACATTAGGAACTACATCTTTGCTCGTGCTCACATTAGCCACACCCGATGTTCCATTTGTAGTGGCAACTCCCGCAACCTCGGGCACTCCCGTATCATTGGCAATACCCGTTGCTTGACCGGTTGCGTTGATCTCCATGGTTTTTCCACTTCGTCACTTTGGAGCCATCGTCCATGAGTGGTTTGAGAGATAGGGAAGGTGGGATAGATTTTAGATGAGAGAGGGTAAGAGAATATGGCTTAGTTAAAGATCGAGACAAGGGATTTGAGCTTACTCTCTTTCTCTTTCTCTCTCTCTCTCTCTCTCTCTCTCTCTCTCTCTCTCTCTCTCTCTCTCTCTCTCTCTCTCTCTCTCTCTCTCTCTCTCTCTAGCTTCTCAGAGCCTCTTGAAGGACTATTCTTCTTTCTCTCTTCTTCTCTCTCGCAGCCTCTCAGGGTCTCCGTATGTCCCTTCTGCCTCTCCCATGCCTCATATTTATAGTGAATTGGATAAGAGGGCTTGTGGTTGAGAAGTGGAGCTCTTTGTGGAGGGGGATCTTGGAAAGATCAGTGATCTAATGCTCAGATCATAAATCTGATGGTTCCATTGGCTCCTAAAGGGGGGTAAAACCTCCAAGACACTTGGTTAGAAAGCTCTTAGTTCACTCCTTCTTTTTTTCTCTGTTCGAAGTGTTGTCTATTGCCTGTAAACTGTGATCGCGGCGCGGTGATTTTGCCAGTCACTTTTCTTTATTTTTCTTTTTATAAAATCTTCAAACTAACTAACACATCACTTGTTTTTTTTCTTTTAAATGACATCTAGTTCTAGAAATCTCCATATTTTTTTTAAAAAAAATTAAGATAATCTCTAAAATATCTAAAATATTCTAGTCTTGTCTAAAAGTCTAATATTTTTAGACCATCCAAACTATACACATTATCCTAGTGATTAATATAACTCATAAGTTTCGTTCACGTTGTAATTTACGTGAAGGGTGGCCACGGTCCTTGCTAATTCGAAAAAAAATATCGAATTTATGACTCTTGATTTTTCTAACTAAATATTTTAAATTAAATAAAAATTATTAATAATTAATGTTAGTTTTTACCTTAGTTAGTCTTTAGTTAGTAATCTTACTAACTTATTAATTAACTAACTAACTTTTGAACTAACCAACTAACTTTTATTGTGTGGAAATATTACAATGCTTTATTTCATATGCATTGATTGATGGAGGCTCATCAGTAAACATAATGATGGATGAGACAATGAAGGATCTAGGTTTGCAAGGAATGCAACCTACACAGTGGCTTATCAGATTGGCAAACCAAAGCAAAATCAAACCATTAGGCATCCTCCCATATGTAAAAACAACCCTTGTTGCAGGAAGAGACTATTGGCTAACATATTTAGTGGTCAAACCAAATTCTTATGGGACCTCATACCCTTGGATGTTGGGAAGACCTTGGCTTTTTGAAGCAAGAGCCAAGATGGTCGGACTAGTTCAAAGGTACCCTAACCCTAGACACAGGACCCAATAAAGTGGTGTTGAAATTGTATGGATCGCAAAAAGGCAATGGATCCACATCCATCAAAGTCATAATAGACTCCTCTAATGAAGTAACAGATGGTACATCAGGAGACAAAGAGGTTGTTAAACAAATCTTTCCCAAGAAAAAAAAGGCACAGTCCCTAACAATGAGCAATGTAAGTGAACTACCAAAGGAAGCAAAGTCTTTGTCCATGGGAGAATACCTCCTGCCTCAACTCGAAGTGACTTATGAAATCACCTCTAACAGCAAAATAGAAGCATGGATGTATTGTTCTCCCTGTTACATGGCAATTGCAGAGCCAAAAGCAGAGACAGAAGCAGAGACAGAGCCAGAGACAGAGGCAGAAGCAGAAGCAAACACAGAGGCAGAGGATCTATTCTTCTCCTACAGAGCCTCTATAAAACCAGAGACAGAGCCTCCAAAGGAAGAGGATGAAAATGATGAGGAAGAAAACAAAGCAAGTTATGAAAGTGCAGATGAAGAAGATCCTCTGATAGTGCACAATCTTGTAGATGTCCCTACATAGACCTCAGAGGCCGAGGATCTTGGGATGTTGGATGGAATGACCATGGCTCCATTTGGGTTGACCAATTGGTGCACAGATCGGATGTCATAAGCGCGCGTAGTGAGCGTCAGAAGGTCCCCAAGAACAAAAAAACTCTACTTTTTGCACACAAATCAATGTAGAAGACTTGCACGACATGAACAAGAGACCAATTGGGTGCAATCTCCTCCCATGCCTTGTGTGAGCGCTCCATAAAGCATATATTTTATGTATTAATCATCTTCAAGCTCAAATAATAGCCCAAATTACAAAATAGCACGCTTTTGGCTTTTGAGTTTGCTTTTGTGCCAAATAGAGAATAAAGCTAATGGGCGCCCAAGAAGTCAGGCATGCCCAATACAATGTCCAAATACAAATATCTAAATCGTGCGCCCATGCGCATACAAAAATAATAAATAAATATCAAATGCCTTAATAAATAGGCGCGACAAAATATAGACGCCATGCCTAAGTTATGCACCCATCAAAATATTGACGATAACTAGAATACACGCTATCCTCCAATGCTTTCCACTGTCACTGCTGCTATCTCTACACATCAACTGAAGCATTCACAATCGTTAGTAAAATAATATAATTAAACTAACAAAAGTGAATACCTAGCAGTCTTTAGCTACATAAATAAGTTAATTGGTTAGAAATCAATCCTAACCTTAATTTATCACGAGTACGCACTCTAAACTCATAAATGTTTATTAATTTAAATATGTATTTTGCGGAATTACCCGCTATGGAATCACCCATGTACACACTAAATTAACAAAACGCCCGAAAAGGATAGGCGTCCCCATCGACTTCTCACACAAAGAATCCACTTTGTGTATAAGCCCCGGTAACAAAAGTTTACGGAATCCACCGTGGCACGGAATCCACCGTGAAATATGCCTCCTGGCATCACCAATGGAACACAAAGTATGCAGAATCTACATAAGCAATGGATCAATATTATAAAAATTAAGTTTACCTGTGGCTCCTATCGCCCTGACCATTCATTCTAGAGAAAAGATGATGATGATGCCCCTTGTCAACAGAAGCCAGAGTCATCAAAGCCATGGCTTATAGAAGGTCCGTGCTATGTGACATTCCTAGACGCATCCTCTAAATATGAATCCCTAATTCCAGAAGAAATCACCACTCGCATAGAAACAAACAAAGCTCTCATACCCTTCCAGCAATCCCAATAGACAAATGAGTCATTTGTTTAGAAGGAGTACACTAGTTCTAGTGGAACATCAGACGATGACACTACTCCCTTGAAGGAGTCAGACCTCTATCCAAAAGCAATCCGTGGGACATTTATCCACAAAGTGGAAGGTGAAAGGTAATTGAGGTTTTTGGATACAGACGGTACTAAACGTCACCTGAAAGTGGGTCTAAATCTTCCAAAAGAAGAACTAGTGATTCTGCGAGACCTACTGAAGAAGAACTTAGACGTGTTTTCTTGGTCGTACAAATACCTAAAGGGGATTGATCCTACAGTTTGTCAACACCACATCGATCTAGAGCCTGATGCCAAACCTGTGAAGCAGAGACAAAGACGTATGAATCCTAATTATTCAGGTATGATAAAGGCTGAATTATTTAAGTTTCTTGAAGCCGAGTTTATTTATCTCATGGCTAACAGTGACTGGGTTTCGCCCATTGTGGTTGTACCCAAGAAGAATGAGAAACTTCGAATATGTGTGGACTTTTGAAATCTCAACTCAAAGATGAAGAAGGATCATTTCACTATCCCTTTCGCAGACCAACTATTGGACACACTGCCAGGCCGTGAGCTCTATTCCCTCTTGGATGGATTCATTAGATATAACCAAGTCCAAATAGCAAAGGAGGATCAATCCAAAACAACCTTCACAATAGAATGGGGAACCTATGCTTATAGAGTGATGCTGTTTGGGCTCTGTAATGCTCCTATCACCTTCCAACGAGTAATGATGGATGCCTTCCAAAACCATTTGCATGATTTCATTGAGGTGTATCTCGATGAATTCTGTGTCTATAGCCTAATCTGTGAGCATTGGAGACACCTAGAGCAATGCTTTGACAGATGCCGAGAGTATGAAATCTCTCTCAACCCCAACAAATGTGTCTTTGGCGTCTCATCGGGAGTTCTTCTAGGCCATATTACCTCTACACAAGGGATTGCAATAGACCTGACGAAGATTGAGAAGATTGCAGCCTTGATAGCACCAACAAACCTCAAGAAATTGAGAGAATTTCTTGGCCATGTGGGCTACTACAGAAGATTTATTGCACATTTTGCAACCAACACAACCCCTTTGCATAAGCTCTTAAGGAAAGATGTGGATTTTCTTTGGACTGATGATTGGAAAGAAGCCTTTAATACCCTAAAACAGTGCCTCATTAGAGCACCTATCCTACAACCTCCTGATTGGACAAAGGAGTTCCATGTACACACAGATGCATCAATTGAAGGCTTAGGTGAAATCCTATGCCAGAATGGATCCTTGAAGTTGGATCAACCCATTTATTATGCAAGCCGAACAATACACTGACAGAGCTTGAGTGTTTGGCAATGGTGTTTGCCCTAGAGAAGTTTCGAAACTATTTATTGTCAACGCATTTCAAGTTCTATGTGGATCATGAAGCCATGTCCTTCCTAATGAACAAAGAAGATGTCAAAGGATGACTAATGAGATGGTTGCTCTTGTTCCAGGAGTTTAATTTTGAAGTGGTCACTAAGCTTGGCCATTCCCATGTCCTAGCCGATCATCTGTCACCGATCCCTCAAATTGTAGAATAGAAACAGGATGAACCAGGCCTTCCTGATGCTTCCTTGTTTCTAGTCCAAACAATTACCCCATAGTACGCAGACATAGCCAACCTCCTGGCAACTCAACGGTATCCCCCTGGCATCTCAAGATATGAGAAGAAGAAGCTTCTATTGGGATCAGCCCCCTACACCTTGCTAGGCGGTGCACTGTACAAGAGAGGCAAAGATGAAGTATTGCGAAGATGTGTTGCAGGAGACGAAATCGGCATAGTATTGAAAGCATGCCATGAAGAACCATGTGGTGTCCTTTGCAGGAGAAGCAATATCCAAAAAGGTTCTACTCGTAGGATATTGGTGGCCAACCCTCCATAAGGATGCCTATGACTACGGCAAGCGATGTGATGCCTCTTAGAGGATGGGGAAACCCACAAAGACAAGTGCCATGCCACCGAAACCTATCCTTCCCTTCAAGCCATTTGAGAAGTGGGGCATCGACTTTGTAGGCCCAATCAATCCTCCCACCAAAAGTTGTCAAGAATCGCATGGTGGGGGGACTTGCTCAAGATGCTGCGCCGAACACACACAGAATGCACAAGGAGAAGCTCACTCAAGAGACAAGAAGAGAGATGGAGGCCAAAACGTTTTATTGCTGGTTTCTTCTTCTTCTTCCACACTCTTTACAATGTACACAAAGTATAGATAAGATACAACATAAAGGAAAGTGGCCTACTAAGTCAAACAATGCATAACCGACTACACTAGTCGACTGACACTATAACTATGCCAGCTGTAAATAGGTGTAACAACCTGAATATAATAAGTAATGAGTCAGTGGCCATGTGAGAGTCATAATGACCACCAATGTGCTAAGTGTAGATGTGTGGACCCATCTAACTAAGCGGTCCATCATCAATGTCTACATGTGTTGAGCTTGTCATCTCAACACTCCCCCTCAAGCTCAACTGCATCTCTGCAACTCCAAGTAAGCTTCGAAACTTTTGAAGCTTCTCTATACCCAATGCCTTTGTGAAGATGTCAGCTATCTGATCCTGTGTGCTGACATACACCAAGTCAATCTCACCTGCTAGTACCTTCTCTCTCACAAAGTGGTAGTGTACCTCAATATGTTTTGGTCTCGCATGGAACACAGGGTTCCTAGCCAACTGTATACTGCTCATGTTGTCACAATAAATGACAACTACACCTTCCACCTGCACATCTAAATTAGCCAATAACTTTTGCAGCCATACTATCTCACATGCTGCAACAGCAGCACCTCTATACTCAGCCTCTGTACTCGACAAAGCAACTGTAGATTGCTTTTTGCTGCTCCAAGCAACTGCTGTACTACCAAGAGAGAACATGTATCCGCTGGTAGATCTTCTATCAGACATACTACCAGCCCAATCTGCATCTATGTATCCAAACACCTATACATCTGTACCTGCCTCATAGAAAAGTCCATAATGTAATGTGGACTTCACATATCTCTATATGCATCTGACTGCATCCAAATGTGGCTTTCTAGGTACATGCATAAACTGACTCACAAGACCAACAGCGTAGCTCAAGTATGGCCTTGTAATGGTCATATAGATCAAACTCCCCACTATCCTCCTGAACATAGTAAGGTCTTCTATATCATCCCCAACATCAGTACTCAACTTTACATTCTGCTCCAACGGGACTGAAAGTGGTTTGCATGTTGTCATACCATACTTGGACAACATATCCAAGCCATACTACCTTTGGGACATCCATATACCATCATCACATCTGATCACCTCAATGCCAAGGAAGTACCTTAGCTCACCTAAATCCTTCATCTCAAACTTCTTCTTCAAAAAGTCCTTGACTTCAGCAATCCCACTATCACTATCACCTGTAATAATCAAGTCATCCACATAGATGACTATGATGACCAAACCTGCATCTCCCTTTCTCACAGAAAGTGAGTGATCAACATCAGAAACATAGAAGCCAATATTGACAAGATACTCTCTGATCTTGTCAGACCATGCTCTAGGTGCTTGCTTGAGCCCATAGAGTGCCTTCTTCAACCTGCACACATACGTGGGATACTTTAAATCTTCATAACCTGCTGGCTGATCCATATACACTTCTTCCTGCAAATCACCATGCAAGAAGGAATTCTTCACATCCGTTTGGTGCAACCTCCAACCTTTGGCTGCTGCCAAAGCAATCACACATCTAACAGTTGCCATCCTAGCAACTAGACTGAAGGTTTCATCATAATCTATGCCATATGTCTAGGCATAGCCTTTTGCAACCAGCCTAGCTTTGTACCTACTAATAGAACCATCTGCATTGTGCTTAATCTTATAAACCCACTTACATCCAATAGCTTTCTTGCCCTTCGGCAATGATACTAGATCCCAAGTCTTATTGGCCTCTAATGCAGCCATCTCCTCATCCATTGGTGCATCCCAATGAGTATGACCAATAGCATCCTCAAAACAAGTGGGCTCAACATCCTCAAGTAGTTTCACCATATAAGCATAATGGTGAGCTGCATAACCTTCAAAACCAAATCTTTTAACAGGGTATCTCACCCTGCTAGACCTGCGTACCACTGGATCACTCAATGGAGTCTTTGCATTGATGCTTGCTCTCTGCACACCTGGAGTTCTCACTGAAGGAATGCCAAGCTCATCATCCAAGCTCTCTGAGCCACTAGAATCTCCATCAAGAACTACATCAATGCCATCTGACACTTTATTCTTTCATTTTTCTTTACCTGTAGTGCTACTAGATGCACTTGAAGATGTAGAGCTACTCCTTAGTCTCCCAGACCAAGGACTACCAGATGATGTCTCTAGTCCACTAAGAGTCCGTGATTCTTGCTTTTCAGCCTACACATGAGTGTCATGATCATCATCATCATCATCAATGCATCACCACTAGATGCATACCAACTGCTCATTTCATGAAAGATGACATCCCTGATCACTCTGAACTTACATGTGATAGGGTTATAACAGCGATACCCTTTTTGCTCTAAAGAGTATCCAATAAAGACACACTTTTCAGCCTTTGGATCCAGTTTCTTCTGCAACTCATCTGTCACATGAACATACGCAATGCAGCCAAACACTTTTAAGTGCGATGCATCAGGCTTCTTGCCAGTAAAGCATTCTTCAGGAGTCATACCATGAACTGCAGCTGTGGGAGTTATGTTCATAATATAAACAGCAGTATGAACAGCCTTAGACCAAAAATGCTTAGGCATATTCTTTTCAGCCATCAAGGCACGTGCAACTTCTGCAATATGCTTGTTTTTCCTTTTTGCAACCCCATTTTGCTGTGGGGTATACCTGCATGTGAACAGTCTCTTTATCCCATGAGACCTCGGAAAATCACTGAACTCATTCGAGAGGTACTCTCCCCCTTCATCTGACCTCAAGCACTTTACTTTCAAGCATGTTTCTCTTTCAATTGCAGCCTTGAAAGTTCTAAAGTGCTCAAATGCTTCACTCTTTTCCTTCATAAAATATACCCACAGCTTTCTAGAACAATCATCAATGAATGTGACAAAGTATGAACTGCCTCCAAGAGATACATTTTGTGTAGGCCCCCAAATGTCTGTATGCACAACATCAATGATATTTTTTCTTACATCTCTATCATGTGAAAATAGTTGTCTTGCCTGCTTACCAAACTGACGTGCTTCGCATACCTTATGAAATTCTGCAACTCTAAATGTAGGCAAACCTGTAACCAACCCTTTGGACTGCATTAATTTCAGCCTTTGTACATTTGCATGTCCAATGTGTTTGTGCCAAATTTCAATGTTTGCAACAACATCTTTTCCTTTAGCATACATAGCAGCATTCATAGTAGAAATTCCAGCATCCAGAGTAAACATACGTCCAACTCTACTTTCCTTTGCAACTAACCTACACTTGTCATTGAAGTCTTCTACAAAGCAACCCTTTGCATTAAATCTAACTTGCAGCCCTTGCTCTACCATCTGACTGACTGACACCAAGTTCTTTGTAATAGACGGCACATGTAATACATCTGAAAGACTCTTTGTCTTACCATCATGCAAGGACAAGGGAACTTTTCCAACATGTGAAATTGGGTGGCATGAATCATCACCCATCTGCACATAACCTGCATTTTACAAATCATGCATCTCTCCAAACCATTCTGCATGGCTGGTCATATGATTGGATGCACCTAAATCAACATATCAAACATCATCATGTGTTCCCCTTCATGTAACAATATTCAGCATATGCTGCATAACAAACACACCTTCATTTTTGTCTTCATTCTGTCGTGAAGACGATGCATAGTTTCCTTACTGCAAGTTACCATTGCGGATATCATCTTTCTTAGCATAACGTGGCTGCAATATGACCTGTTTTGCCATAATAGTGACACACAACACCAGAGTTGTTAGAACCTCTGTTCTGCCATCCACCTCTTCCTCTAAAGCTCCCCCTACCTCTAAAGTTACCACTACCTCCTGAAACCTGCATATCTCCAAATTGCTGATTCAATCTGTTTTGCTGGTACCACGTCCTGTATCACGACCTCTTGAGGAGAACCTGCCATGTCCCCTTCCTGAACTGGAGTAGAAAGCCTCGACCTGTTCACCACTTCTTTCAGATGTCTCACTCTGCATGTTGATCTCTTCAATGATCATAAGGGAGACCAACTCATCGAAATCTGGAAATGGCTTTCTAACATATATAGAAGTTACAAAAGACTTCCAAGCCTTTTCATTGTTAAGTCCACCCAAGGTAGACGACACTAAATCATCATCATCAGGCATTGCATCAATCGCTGCCAATGCATCTGCAATGCTCCTTACCTTCAGTGCATACTCATTGATAGACATCTTCCCTTTCTTCAATGTATTCAACTCTTGCTTGAGTTGAATCTTTCGTGCCTTTGTATTTATAGAAAACATACTTTCAAGTATGGTCCAAGCTACATATGAATTCTCTACATTTCTAATATGTCCCAGTATATTATTGTCAATTACTGCAGCCAACCAATACATGACCTTTTTATCTTTTGTATTCCATTCCTTCCGTGCCTTTGTCTCTTCTGCAATTGGAGGATCACTCACCTCCAGCTCCTTTTCTTCACCTGAAACAAACTCGTAGAGGCCTTTTCCAATAAGGAAGTTCGTGACACAGAACTTCCATGAAGGGTGTTTGTTCTTGTCGAGCTTCTCAATGATGGGGCTTCCACTGTTCTCTGCTATTATCACAAAATTAATACCAACAGCAAGCAAATTTCCTACAACCCTTGACCTGTAGTACACAGCAATACACCAGACAGCCTTTTTCACTGTCTGCTCAACAATACATGTAATCTGCAACCAGTTTGCAGATAAACCTTGTGTTTACTCGCTGTTAAACACCTTTGAACTTACAGATCTGAAATCTATAACCTGTGCACCCACTTTCGGTCAATACAGTCGAAGTCACAGTGTACCCTGAAACTGCTGTTCGCAACCTTGCGGCTCTAAAATGAGGCCTGAAACGGCCTCAAATGCCCAAGATAACTGTGGGAAAGCCCTAAAAGGCCAATCTGCAAAATACACAACGCTCTTCGCGCACACCAAATCTCACTGCAATCTGAGATTTTTGCTCGACCCTGCTTCCGATGCCTCCACAGACACTATCCAAGAGAGAGAGTGGAAGAATGGGAGAGCTTCTTACCCATGGCTTGCTTGCTCGAACCTTGCTTCTTCTCCTTCACTTCAGACTTCAAAATCATCCTCTCTCAGTGGCGCGGCTTTGATACCATGTCAAGAATCGTGTGGTGGGGGGACTTGCTCAAGATGTTGCGCCGAACACACAGAATGCACAAGGAGAAGCTCACTCTCGAGAGACAAAAAGAGAGATGGAGGCCAAAACGTTTTCTTGCTGGTTTCTTCTTCTTCTTCCACACTCTTTACAATGTACACAAAGTATAGATAAGATACAACATAAAGGAAAGTGGCCTACTAAGTCAAACAATGCATAACCGACTACACTAGTCGACTGGTGCTATAACTATGCCAACTGTAAATAGGTGTAACGACCTGAATATAATAAGTAATGAGTCAGTGGCCATGTGAGAGTCATAATGACCACCAACGTGCTAAGTGTAGACGTGTGGACCCATCTAACCAAGTGGTCCATCATCAATGTCCGCATGTGTTGAGCTTGTCATCTCAACAAAAGGAAGCAGAACATGTACATCTTGGTATGTACGGATTATGCCACCAAGTGGTGTGAAGCCAAAGCTTTGAAGCAGGATGATGGCAACAACGTAGCTCTATTCATATACGAGAATATCATCACTCACTTTGGCAGTCCCTTAGAGTTGGTAAGTGATAGAGGCAATCATTTTATTAACAAAATCATGGAAGAGCTGACAGAGCTGTATAAGATCCACCATTGCAAGTCCACTCCTTACTACCCCAGAGCCAACGGCCAAGTTGAAGTCACCAACCGCATCCTCTACTCGATCTTGACAAGAACGATTGCCACACATCATCATGATTTCTAGGCGTATAGAACCTCCCATTAGGCTGCTACAAGAGGACAAACCCCTTTACATCTGGTGTATGATACAAAAGTTGTTTTCCCAGTTGAACTGGAATTTTCCTCTTTGCAAGTGGCTATCAAAGAACGCTTGGGAGATGATGAGTCACCGCAACGCCACCTCCTGCACTTGGAATGTTTAGATGAGACTTGCAGGATGGCTTACATTGTATGGAAGCCATGCAAGCCCGATGTAAGGCTTACCATGACAACTTCATCAAATACAAGAAGTTCAATGAAGGTGATCTGGTTCTGGCCTATGATTTGAGATTTGGCAAGTTTCCTAGCAAGCTTCAACAATGGTGGATGGGCCCGTACAAGGTACTTGTTGTCAGCCCTAATGGCTCTGTTCAGGTATAGACCATTGGTGCCTCTCATAATCCCTTCCTGATTAATGGCTATCGCCCGAAGAAGTACTTCTCTCCTTGGGGATCTTGACAATCACAGTCACCCCATCCTTTCCCCCATTGGCATGGCACTGTAATTCTTCTGATGCTAGTTCTGATAGTCATTATTATGCCACATCGTGAAGAGCTGCATGCAACCCTCTGTCCCCTCTGGCTCACCTCCAACCCCTGATCTCTTATCCTCTATTTTCAATCGGCTGCGGTGGAGAGGATGGTTCTGAAAAATAGTGTCTTTACCATTTTCCTTCTGAAAGTAAAAAAACAAAAGAGATAATATATGTATGTATGTATATATATATATATATATATATATATATATATATATATATATATATATATATATGTATGTATGTATGTATGTATGTATGTATGTATGTATGTATGTATGTATGTATGTATGTATGTATGTATGTATGTATGTATGTATGTATTGCTGGTTTCTTCTTCTTCTTCCACACTCTTTACAATGTACACAAAGTATAGATAAGATACAACATAAAGGAAAGTGTCCTACTAAGTCAAACAATGCATAACCGACTACACTAGTCAACTGGCGCTATAACTATGCCAACTGTAAATAGGTGTAACAACCTGAATATAATAAGTAATGAGCCAGTGGCCATGTGAGAGTCATAATGACCACCAACGTGCTAAGTGTAGACGTGTGGACCCATCTAACCAGGTGGTCCATCATCAATGTCCGCATGTGTTGAGCTTGTCATCTCAACAAAAGGAAGCAGAACAAGTACATCTTGGTATGTACAGATTATGTCACCAAGTGGTGTGAAGCCAAAGCTTTGAAGCAAGATGATGGCAACAACGTAGCTCTATTCATATACGAGAATATCATCACTCACTTTGGCAGTCCCTTAGAGTTGGTAAGTGATAGAGGCACTCATTTTATTAACAAAATCATGGAAGAGCTGACAGAGCTGTATAAGATCCACCATTGCAAGTCCACTCCTTACTACCCCAGAGCCAACGGCCAAGTTGAAGTCACCAATCACATCCTCTACTCGATCTTGACAAGAACGATTGCCACACATCATCATGATTTCTAGGCGTATAGAACCTCCCATAAGGCTGCTACAGGAGGACAGACCCCTTTACAGCTGGTGTATGATATAGAAGTTGTTTTCCCAGTTGAACTGGAATTTTCCTCTTTGCAAGTGGCTATCAAAGAACGCTTGGGAGATGATGAGTCACCACAACGCCACCTCCTGCACTTGGAATGTTTAGGTGAGACTTGCAGGATGGCTCTACATTGTATGGAAGCCACGCAAGCCCCGACGTAAGGCTTACCATGACAACTTCATCAAATACAAGAAGTTCAATGAAGGTGATCTGGTTCTGGCCTATGATTTGAGATTTGGCAAGTTTCCTAGCAAGCTTCAACAATGGTGGATGGGCCCGTACAAGGTACTTGTTGTCAACCCTAATGGCTCTGTTCAGGTACAGACTATTGGTGCCTCTCGTGATCCCTTCCTGATTAATGGCTATCGCCTGAAGAAGTACTTCTCTCCTTGGGGATCTTGACAATCATAGTCACCCCATCCTTTCCCCCATTGGCGTGGCACTGTAATCTTTTTATGCTACTTCTGATAGTCATTATTATGCCACATCGTGAAGAGGTGCATGCAACCCTCTGTTCCCTCTGGCTCACCTCCAAACCCTGATCTCTTATCCTCTATTTTCAATCGGCCGCGGTGGAGAGGATGGTTCTGAAAAATAGTGTCTCTACCATTTTCCTTCTGAAAGTTAAAAAATAAAAGAGATAATATATATATATATATATATATATATATATATATATATATATATATATATATATATATATATATGTATGTATGTATGTATGTATGTATGTATGTATGTATGTATGTATGTATGTATGTATGTATGTATGTATGTATGTATGTATATATATACATATATAGATATATACATACATACATATATATATATATATATATATATATATATATATATATATATATATATATACATATACATATATAGATATATACATACATACATAGATATATATATATATATATATATATATATACACATATACATACATATATATATATACATACATACATACATACATACATACATACATACATATATATATATATGTATGTATGTATGTATGTATGTATGTATGTATGTATGTATATATATAATGGTTATAAGAGAAAAGGACTCTGGTCCCTGCCATGTCGGCCTATTTCTTTGAGAAAAGGTGGAGACACCCTCACGAATAGGTTAAGACAAAAAAAAAAGAGAACATAAAATTATTATGGGAGAAAAGGAAGAAATTCCCTGTCATAGCAAGCCTTGTTCTAAGAAAAGGTAGAAACACCCTTGGGCGGGAAGCTGACTGTGGAAAAGGTGCTAACACCCCGCAGTTGTGGATAGCTAATTCACCAGCAGAACCTTTCCAGAAGCAATTTGAAGCCACCTCCCTTGGTGCGTTGTCTCTACAATATCAGTCTGTCTGCCCTCCTTAACAGATGATCTTTCATACAAATCATTGAAGTACCAGACATGTCAGCTACCTCTCTGGATACGCATCATCTTCAATACTCTGGTGACTACCCTCTCTATCTATCAAAAGAGTGTGAGATGAGTGACCAGTCTTTTCCTTCAAATCAAATGAGAGATGAGATGTGTGAATGGAGTGTTGTACGCACAGTTTGGGCATCTCAATGTACAACACACAATCTGCTCCTGTGCACTGCACCATAAGGCTCCCTGGCCTTCCTTCTTGCACCGTATGTCGGCACAGGGCAGGGTGTACTATTGCACTATCAAATGTGCACAAGGCATACGACCTCTGCACAAGTGAATCTGAGGATTACATCAATAGGTTTCAAGAATGGGCTGCCCCCTCTGTATCTTTCAATAGAGTGTGAGAGAGAGGGTGGGCTGAGTGTGATTGATGTTTCTCCTTAATCAATTCCGAGAGGTGAGATTGAGGGACGTTACATCACTTGGATTCAGGTACATTTTCTTTTCCCTATGCACACAGGGGATGGGTCTCTGCCACCATCACAGGACACGTCACCCTATTTTGTACACTACACTACAAGGCTCCCTGGCCTTCCTGCTTGCACCTATGCTAGACACGGTTGGACGTACTAATGCACCATCAACTATGCACCTTGGCATTCCCCTTGTCGATTTCTAAACTGGGTGTGAGATCTGGGTTACCATCAATACTATCTCGAGTGATGTCAGTAATGGGGCGAGTGACTATTCATTCATTTCCATTTGAGTGATGCGAGCTGAGAGACTATCCTTCATCCATGACACCTACTACCAGACGCGCTTTATCAATCAGTTACCTCCCTGGGTGTTTTTGTGTGGTCCTTGCCACGTTGGACGTATGCTGTGAAGACACCTTGGTACCTCCTGCAGAGCCAACTGCGACACAGGACGTGACATCAACCATCAACACAATGCTCGATGAAACGGGCCAAGTTTTTCTAACCCTATCTTTATAATTACAAGTGTATGTAATGTTTTAAGTGTGGGGATGTTAGAGCCTAGTCGGTTTATGAGTCTTGGGTTTTCTTGATACATTTTACTATGTCCGTTAAGGTTTTAAGTGTGGGGACGCATCCCTGTGCGTGTCTATGATGTATGCCCCTGCATATGCCTCAAGTTGATCATGCACGTATGCCATTACCTATTTTTACCCTCATGGGGTCCCTTTCCTACCTACCCGTCTAACTTTACCCCACCCTTGGGGCCGTTCCTTCACTATTTCCCTTTATCCCTTGTTTTGATGTTTTGCATGTAAATGCATCTTATGTTCATCGAAATCCAAATCCAACTCTACAGCCCTGTTCGTCCCTTTGAAATTCCCCTTTTTTCTTTTTACCAACCCCTGTTTCAACACATAGCTCTTGAGATATTAATTTTTTATGCATTTCGTGTAAATTAGACGGTTTCCCATGTGAACGCACCTTTATTGCTTCGGAACCGTGATTTAACATGGTCGCCCTAACAACCACCTTTCCCTTGACATTTATTGTTTTTACTCCGTGTCATTCTAATGCATGATTGGTCCGATATTAATATTCGCGGGTTTTCGAGACATTTTCGTGCGTAATTTTTACTTTTTTTCCATGTGCACATGTCCTGTTTGCACCGGAATTCCAGTTTAATTTGACAGCAGTGTCTAGTCAACCTTTTCCCACCTTTTTTCTTTTTTTCTCCCCTTATTCCGACTACCGGGATTTTAGTTATTAATTTTTCCATGTGTTTTCGGGTGTTTTTTTGTGTTTTTTGCATGTGAACCACTCCTAATTCCCTCGAAACTGAGTGTTGGTGTAACAACCCTGTGAAGCCCTTTCTCCCTAACTTTTTTTCTTTTTTTGCCCTTCATTCAACTAAATGGTTCTTTTCGTACTCATTTTCGAGTCCATGTTCAGGTCTGATTTTTGGGTTTTTCCCATGTGAATTCATCCTATCTCAATTGAAACAGTGTTTTGACGTGATAAAGTTGTTGGGCACATTATTTAGCACATTTTTTCTTCTTCCTACACTTCATTCTGACGAGCGAAATTTTTCAAAATTAATCCCCGAATGTGTTTTCGAAGCTATTTTTCGCATTTTTCCCATGAGCACACCCTACTTTTGCCTCGGACATCCTGTCGTACTTTTTCATCCTTTTCTCTTCGTCACTTGGCACATTTTTCCTTTTTACAAAATTGTGGTTCAATGAACAGTTTGCAAGTTATTAATTTTTCTTTGTTTTGTCATGTCCCTGCGCACCTCGCCTTGTGCGTGAATGCGCGCATTTTTGTTTTTACGCGCCTCGCGATGCCCGCGTAGCATCCGTGCCTTCCCTGTCACCGTCCCGACCATGTTATTTCCCGTCACTGCAAATTTTTTTACCCACACACATGCGCAGAACAAGGGCAGCCTCCATTCCTTCTTTTTTTCTTTTCTTTTTCTTTATTTATAGGTCTTTTAAAAAAAACAACCAAAACCAACCAACAAAAAAAAAAAACAAGCCAAAATAAAACAAAAACCCAGCACATTGAACCAACCACCACAAAAAAACAAACAAATATTTTTTTAATTAAAAAAACCAAAAACAAAAAGAAAATGAGAGAAAAAACAAAAACAAAACACACAACAACAACCAAACAAAATAATATCCCCCACCACTCACTTTTAAAATTAAACAGTAAAAAGGAAGAAGAACAAAAAACAAAGAAAAAAAAACCCAAAAAAAAAAAGAAACCCCCCTCCCCCCGATGGTTTTTTCCCTCACCCTTCCCTTTTTCTCTCTCTCTTCTTCTTTCTCTCTCCTTGCTATCTTCTTCTTCCTTTTGCCCCTCCCCTTCTTCTTTCCCCTCCTTCTCCGTCCTCCTCTCCTCCTTCCTCCTCCTCCTCCTTCTTTCTCCTCCTCTTCTTCCTCCTTCTCCCTCCTTACTAGAAAAAAAAACCCAAAAAAAAAAGAAACCCCCTCCCCCCGATGGTTTTTTCCCTCACCCTTCCCTTTTTCTCTCTCTCTTCTTCTTTCTCTCTCCGTGCTATCTTCTTCTTCCTTTTGCTCCTCCCCTTCTTCTTTCCCCTCCTCCTCCTCCTCCTTCTCCTCCTCCTCCTCCTCTTCCTCCTCCTCCTCCTTCTTTCTCCTCCTCTTCTTCCTCCTTCTCCCTCCTTACTTGCCCGCACCGCCACCCGCACCCCTGGTTCGCCACCACCCATGCCTGGTCGTTTGCCGTCGCCGCCTAGCTGTTCGCTATGGCCGCCAGTTGCTGCCTCCTATAGAGCCGCCCGCCCTCCTCCTCTTCCTCCTCCACTACCTCCTCCTACTACCCCATCACACCCCTCCCATGCCCCCCTTCCCCCACCCCTTGTTAAGCCCCTTTCCCCCACCCCTACCCAAGCCCCCCTACTCCTACCCCCTCTTAAGCCCCCCTTCACGCACATCAGCAACTTTTTGTGGTTTCAAGATGGCTAGCAGCTATTCCCACGCCGTGGTGCTATTGCACAGGCCTGTTTAGCGGTTGTTTCCATGCTGCAGAAATTTTTGTGTCTTCGTAGCGGCTGTTCACATGCAGTTGTGCGTGGTCGTTGAGTCCATGGTCTTTTGCAGGTGTTCACGTGTGAGGACACATGAGGACTCGTTCATGGACGTGCATAGTTGCTGCTGTTCACATGCGACTGTTCACACGTGCATCCGGGACGACTATTGTCAGTTGACCTTTTGTCCCATTTTTGTGGATTTGCGTGGATTGCGCATTCCATTTTGGAGGACGTGGTTTCAGACCTTGCGAGTGTCCACCCACACATTGCCAGGTTCCTTTCTTTTTTCCTTCTCTCACTTGCACCATAGCACACGATTAATTGTAAATAAAATCCATTGACCATTGCACACACCCAATTAACATAATGCACATCATAAATTTATAATTTAAAAAAACTGGACATTAATTATAAAAGGAGCCCCGTTGTTGCACGTGCACCTTTGCAACCTAACTCATGTAATTTGTAAATTAAACTCTATTCACAAGTGCACACGCACACGTGTTACAAACACATTAAATTGTAATTTAAATAAACCCCCCGAAGTCATGCATGCATGCACTCAAGTGCCATACATCATGTAATTGTAACCATGAACTGCATTAGTAGAGACCAAGTCAAGTCAAGTCGTATCAAGTTTGAGAGGGGCTGGGCTACGTTTCTGACTCACCATGCATTAACAGATTAACTTAACAATGAATTGTGTTTAATGGATTATCTAATAAAAAATGAGTCGTTAGTTTCACCCACCCACTTCACCACATTGTAGGACGCTTAATGTTACGTGGGATTTGGGGTTATTAATTTGACCTTGGTCCATATGGTGTTTATTCTATTTTTAGTCAGAATATTTGGTTCAATCATGATTTTTTAAGTCTGTGTCTAGGCTATGGTATATGTGCCATTTTTGTTTTATTTTGTATGCTTGATACGGGGATACAGGGTGCTTGATTGTTTTTATTACATGAAGCTTTCGATCACATATATGCGTAGGTCATGTCAAATTTTCCGTAGGATATGGTTTGTTTGGGGTGGTTTGGTCCAGTCAGTCTTGTCCTCAGTCGATTTCCTATCGATGGTCTCAGTGGAGGTTTTGTTTGTGGGTTTTGCAGGTTTTCTCTTTGTCTTACTGGTTTTGTGTGTGTGGGTTTTTTGCTATAGTCTGAATGGCACCTACTTCTACCCCTCCGATTGTGGTACAGCATGTTCCCCTCACAGTCCATGATTATTCCCTCCTTTTAGAGGCAGATTGCATCCGATGTGCAGGCCTCCGCCCACTTGTTCTGTTGATGAGAAACTTTGTTACTCCTTGGCTTCTTACAAAAACCAGTCTGGTTTGGCTTATAATCGCACCTTCTATTTATCTGTAGCTAATATCAGTGAAGCACTATGCTTCCCATTTCTGCTTCATTTGTGCCCAGCGGTAACCAGTTACTCACTGCTGAAGAGATTATTACGCTGATGAAGAAGGAAACTTCTACCCCCTTGCTCCTTAACTAGCTCATTAATAGCTCAGGGGTATTTGTTGCCCATATCTCTTCTGCCATATGGAAGCAACTATTTCAGTTCCTCCAAGACCGGTTCATATGTCAAGCAAGTCTGTATCCAAGTATCTGTCCAAATAACTGTTCACAGCTTCTGTGAAGATTCTAGAGGGTGCTAAGTTCAATTGGGTAGGCTTTCTATTATCCAAGATGGATCAACATTTCCAGCGAGTACGGAAGGGTCAAAACAGTAATGTCTCCTATGGTGCCTTATAATAGAGAATCCTCACTTTTGCACCTCCTCCTGGTGGTGTTCTAGTGCCAGATCCTGCTCCTTTACCAGTGCATCCTACATCTTCAGTTTCTTCTCCTCGGCCTATGCAACCTAATTCAAAAGATGAAGAGTCCCCTATTGTGTTTTCTCGCAAGAAACACCTTCGCACGAAGGGTCCTTCCAATCCTCCTATATTAGATTCCCTGGTACAAACATCCACTCATGTTGTTTCTAGCAGTGCCCTTCCTTCATTCCTCTCCTATACCAATCTATTTGCAGCCCAAAAGAAAGGACAGTTAGATTTGTAGATTCCTTCATCTTTACAAACCATATTATGTGGACCCATGCTTCCACAGATGGTTTCAAATGTCCAGTCTACTCTGGAAAACTCCCTCACTTCTTGTCTTTAGACACCGTACACAAGTGTTTACACTTCCATACAAGACAAGGTGGATTCCTTAACTAGTCAGTTGAGTAAGGCACTAGAGGATCTGTCTTTTGAAAGGGCTACACTCAATGATATCCATAACCAAATGACTACTGCCATAGCCTTAATGGATTCACATAAAGTAACTATTCAAGAGCTGAAATCTAAGATTGCTAAATTGGAGGAGGAGAATACATCTATGATGATTGAGAAAGCCCTTGATAAAATGGTCACTTTGGCTAATAAACTTGCTATTAGTGAGGAACAGTTGCAACACTCTCAGGAAACTGTAGAGTCCCAAAAGAAACTTATTGAAGAACTTAACCAAAAGAGTGGCTGTTCTTTTTATTTCTCCTCCCACTCCTGTATCTTCTGCTTTGTCTTCCAAAGAGGAGCTTGATCAGTTGCAACAAAAATCTAAACTATGTGATGGGTTCTCAGCTAAGGTTGAACGCATTCAGCAGCGTATGGATTGCATGCAGAATGATTTTTTCTGTTATACTGAATTGGTGTCACCTCCTCCTTCCTTTCGAGTGAAGTATAACCAGTAGAGATTTGCCTTATATATATCCTTAAGCAATGTGGATTTGGAGCCTCCAGAGGATGGATGGTCAAATCTCTGTCCTATAGATCTCTTGAGAGATGTTTTTTATTGCTTTGTGGATGAGCTAGTTTCCCATGAGTTCCAGTTACTATCTTTCATGATGAGCTGGTTTTTTATAGATCTCTGATGAAGAAGATTTGAATGTTTATGCGGGAGATGTCATCTTACAGGCAGTGATGTATGTGCACTCAGTTGAGCTTCTGCTAGCAGAGACTTTGCGAACCTATCATGAGTAGACATTTTGGTGTAAAGGATAGGCTTGGCATCCACCTTTGGAGGATGTTGCTTTGGAGCCTCGTCGACTCAGAAGTGTTTTTCATAAATCTGATATTCAGCCTCTACAATCTCAGTTATTGAGCTTTATTGCTGATCACATGTTATCTATTGAGTCCTTTTTTCAATACCTTAATTTCCGTCGTTCTATTTATCCCTTAGATCTTGCAGATCTTCTTTCTTATTCCCTCATGCCTTATCATTTTTCCCTTTACGTTTCTCTTCTTTCATCTAGTCCTGACACCATTCCTCTTTTTTCCTTTACCCCTTCAAGATTTCCTCATATTCCTGTTTTTACTACATGTCCTTTCATTGCTGATCCAACATTATCTCCTACTCCTTCTGAACCTCCACCTACCGTTCCTCTTATTCCTTCTGTTTTTCTAGTAGAATCCCTCCATACCTTTTTGATGTATTCTCTATTTTTTCCACCTTCTTTATCTCTTCATTTACCTTCCTTTTATGATTTATCCTATCCTCCATTACAATGTTCCCCTTTTATTCCATTGCCCTCTCCATCTGATTACATTAACCTTCCTCCTCAGATAGTGCTGGATACACCAGGATATGATAGTGTCATACTTCATCGATGACAATAGACACTACATGATTCTGTGACAGGACTGGCCTTTTATTCCAGGGTCTTGGGATACCTCTGTAGCATGTTCGAACTCTTACCTCCATTCTGCTAGGGTACTTGTTACTTTTGGGGATATCACTGTTCGCATTGCAGCTCATTTTTGCTGGTATCTTGCTTTCATGCATCAACAGTCCACCTTGCATACTCGAAAGAGTATCCCATAGTTTGTTGATTAATCCAAAAGAAGATGTAGCTGTTGCTCAAATGGATGTTATGTATTACTTTGCAAAGGCCTTCCCTACCAGGTTCATAATTTTACTAGAAAGGATGTGTTGTCTAAAGTTCCTCCAAAATGTACCTCAGTACTTTGTAGATGAGAAGAAAGCCTTGGATCGTCTTTAATTTAGTATGCAATTTAAGAAGAAATACCTTCATCCTACTTAATAGCAGGGTTTTCATGATTGTATCCTCTCTTTCTTAATGGAAACTTCTTCTTTCTCTCCAATTTTTTGGGAATTTGTGCCATTCAGACTATATTTGTATATGGGTATTTTTTGTGTTGGGCTTTGTTTGTTTTTTATATTGTGAGGATTTGATGAAGATGAAGCTGTGAAGATTGATAATGATGGTTACAACAAGGTTGCAGTGAGAATTTGGATGCTGAACTCTTATATTCTTTAATAGTTTGAGTTATTTTGGTTTTATGGTATTGGAATGGTTTTTGGTATTATTGGTTTTCCTTTCATATGTGTTTTAGATACAGGTTCTACGAAGCTGATATGTTGGGGTTGTGATAGTAGCTGGTGATTTGAGCTGGATTGAAGATTCTTTTTAGCAAATATTAGAGCTTTTATTCATTTTTTTTCATGAGATTGTGAGGACTTTTCCTTTCTAAGTGTGGGGATATGTTGAGTGCTAAAATGATATGTTTTTTGGGATGATTTTTTGTTGTTTTTGTTGATGAATGGTTGTTTTTTGTGATGGATTGTATAAATTTGAAGATGTTTTGAAGTGTTTGGAATGGTTTGAGTATGTTTGAAGGGTTTATGATGGTTTTTTATGAGGATATGTTGTTCTATAGGGTTCTGTAATTTTTTCTGTTTGGTTCTATAAGGTCTGATTTTCTTCTATTTTCTTCTGTTTTGGTAGTGAGATGGTTGAATGAATGTTTGAGAGATGGTTGAGGTTGTGTTAAAAGGTTTATGAAAGATTGAATTGGTTTTGGTTTGGTTTTTATGGTTTTTATGGTCTTTGTTGATCTTATGTAAGGTTCTGTGGTTCTGTTGTTCTGAATTTTTGTTGCTTTGTGGTCTGTTCTGTTTGTTTCTGTTGAGTGTTATGTTCGATGTATAGATGTTTTGGGAAGTGTTTTTGTTTTAGGAAAGGATGAATGGAAGCTCTATTCAAGCTAGTTGAAGTGAAGAAGTAGCTGATGAAGATTCACAGAAGATTACCTGAAGAACAGTGATAGAACCCGGATCTCACAGGACACTATGATGTCTCTAGTGCCTCTTTGCATCTAGCATACCTTTTGGGAGGTGTATCCACGACCAAGAGAGGAGAATTGAGTGCCATTCTAGAGTATTGTAGTGAGGCTATGATGTATTATTGAGAGAGCAAGAGTATGTGAGAGAGAGAAGTGAGAGAAACTCAGTTCTATGCCTTAAAACAATGTATCTACTATGAGAGATAGAGAGAGAACTATGAAGACATTGAAGATGAATACTATGTAATTGATTTCCATTAAAAAGTGGTATATTCCTTTGTATTCTTGTTTGTTATGATGGATTTTATGAAGAAATTGAAGATTATGGTTGATTCTATCAAATATGTGGGAGATGTCTACTATGTTGCTACGTGAAGATTTGTTGTTTTCTTTGTTTTAATCACATAAGAAGATAAAATAAGCTTGTTGATGATACAAGATAGATTTTCTTGCAGTAGAATCCCCTTTTCCTTGGTGTCTCTCTTGAGGCTCCAAGTGGAGTGGGATCATCTTTAGCAAGCTATTCAAATATGTGCTTACTACCTCGAGATCATAGCTATGGAACTCTTTGCTCACCATATTCCCTACCACCGTATAGGAACCACATGGACCTCTAGCTCAAGGAGCACCATCTAAACTACAACCCACGTACCCTTATGACTAGTATCTCCTAGATAGTGCACAACCCCTGACCCTAGCCCCCTCCCCCTCCAATTCATACCCATCCATTAAAATTTGCCACTGCTAGCTCCACACAATGCTAGCTCACCACAACATCAACATGAGTAGTAGTAACCTAAGATAATGCTCCCCTTTAGAAGATGGTAGAGATATTGTAGAATGACCTCCTATGGGGTGCGATTTATCCATATGTACCATGTGTCAAGACAATCGTGATTAGCAGCCAAAAGTAGCATTCATAGGTTGGTGGCTAAAGGGGCAATCAATATTGATGGAAATGGTGTAGGAATGGAAGGAGGTGGTTTAGCTATAGATTGTGACAGAAGTGTGGGAGCTTTCACTAAACTGCCAAGACCCTCGGACCGCTTATTTTTTCAAGCGTTCCAAGCCGAGCACTAATGGCTACCTCTCACATAGCCGATGCGCCATCCATATCTATGGGTGTAGTGAGCTTACCTCCATGCCGCTCGAGTTACCTCCTCTCCCGTGCACTCTCGTAGTTCCATGATCCAAGTACAAGCTTCAAGCACACTCCATCCTCAAGCTCCACGCTCCAAGCTCCATTGTCGTGAGCAAGACAAGAGAAGAGAAGAGAAGAGAAGAAGAGAGGAGAAGATGGAGAGCTTCTCCTCCCCGGTCCCTCACCCTCACACACTCACTCCCTCACACTCTCACACTCCCTCTCTCAAGCACAAGCTCAAGCAAGCAAGAAGAAGAAGAAGAAGAAGAAGAAGAAGAGGAGGAGAACCACTTTTGGCTACACACAAGAATGAGCTTCTCATTTACTTTTCAACTTTATATAAAAAACCCTAAATCCCTTTTGGGCAGTCATCCCCTTTTGCCCTTTTTTACATGGCCGGCAGTGGCCTACTAGGCCCTTTTTCCCATTGTCCTTCTATCTTCCTAGCTTCCTTTCCACCGCCTGTCTACATTTACAAATTGCACGGGTGAGAGCACGCTCCTTGAATTAAACCATGATGTGCTTGTGCTCTTTTACTAAAGTATTGACTTGCGCTTTTCCTTGCGCGCCTTTCTCCCTTATTTAGGACTTTTCTCCTTGTGCATCTTTGTCTTCAGTTTCTCTTTGCCTTGGCCTTTGTCTTTGTCTTCTCCTTTAGCTTTTTCGGATTTTCCACCTTCGTTCGTTTGAGGGTTAACATTACCCCCCTCCTAGACGAGTGCCAGTCCCATGGCACTCACCGTCGTAGATAGCAGGCTTTAGCATGCACCAAGGATGTGGGTGGCAAGGACGTCTGTGGTTGCCATGGCAGAGTGTTGGTAGTGGTGGGAAGGAAGGTTTTTGGGGGCCTAGGTGGCTAGTGGTAGGGCTATTGGAGTTGGTGGTAGGGCTATTCTTTGTGGGGATTGCACTGATGGAGTACAAGTGGCAGTTTGTTGGGGATTCTACATGAATGGGTCAGGGTGACAGGTCTAACCATAGGCGAGACGAGCTCCCTAGGTATGTCCTGCCCTTGATGTGCCCTAAACAATTGTGGGTGATGCGAAAGGGCTAGGGGACTAGGGACGGAGCCAGCCGACGAAGGTCACTGGATGTACCTAATTTGAGGACCCCTACGTGATGTGCTGTGATCGTGGGTGCTTCGTATCTTTTCATTCTTTTCTTGTCTTTTGTTTTCTTTTTTGTGCTTTTTTTTTTGGGCTTGCCTAAGTACAACCATTGCAATATGTTGAGGCTATCAGCCTTTCAATGGGTTGGGAAATGTCAAGCTTCGAAGGCTCAGGAAATGGATATTACAGTGATGATTGTGCCCTAGCCTCGTTGTTAGAGAAGGGATCGTTGAGATGGGGAGATACACTTGAGATATTGCAAACCTCTTTGCGACACGCGATGTTGGTACAATTGAGGTAATAACTATCATGAGCCAACTATAGAGCTTGACCCAAAAAGCCCATGACTATGCTTTGGGCCATGCGATGTGGGCACTCGCAAGGGTGATTTTTCGTGTTCGACAGCGTAGTTTTGTCGCGGTTCTTTGTGAGGTTGGTGGTCTTGTGGTGACTTGGTCATTGAACACGTTCGCACGAAGACCTGTGTCATCCTGCATCCACTTGTCACTTCATGAGAGTATATGCAAGTTGCATGCGTCAAGTACAACAAACAAATGCAATCATGTCAAGATATAACTTTTTCAAAATCCTATGATGCTTATTCCGATGCCTATTCCAGCGCTTGTTAAAGACATGGCATATATTAGCGATAGGTAAGGGAAGTGTGTACAAGTGGGGAGCCTGCCCCTTTAATCATCAAAAGACAAAAAGTTATGGCAGGATGGCTTGTTAAGTTTCTTGTATATCATAGGGGCTACTCGATTTGCACGAGGCGGGGTGAGTCCGGGTGGTTAGACAACTGAGGCTCTGCTGGTGAGGGACTTCTATGAGGTTGGGCAGAGAAGATGTCAGTCGGGACCTAAATGGTGTAGTCTTTGGCCGCAACCATTTCCAAAATGCTTTTGAACAATGCATCGAACTCCTCCTTGTCTCGAGCTGCCCTTTCTGCCTTTGAGCACCTTGTGCTCGAGCGTCTATTGGGGGCTCGCACAACCGGTGTTGCCACACCTTGTGTGCTTCTTTCAGCTTCTACTCCCCTGGCCTGGGGATTCTTTGGCCTACGTCCGGGATGATGTCGCTTGGGACCTCGTTTCTTTGCATACCTTTTGAGGGTAGGCACGTAGTGTACCGGCGGAGGAGCTTGTGCTGCATGTTCCCTTCGACGGCGGAGAGCATCTTTGCAAGCCAGCTGCCCTGGGTGCTCCATGTTTTCCACGTAGGGGGACCTGCAAGATGTGAACCAAGGATTAGGCCTTGATACATGATAAAATCATTCGCATGGAAGGGATTATAGTGTGGGTTATCAAGCTCATATGACAAGAAGGGGAGGGGTGAGGCATGTAGTGTTTGTTGTAGAGGGAAGGCCCCAATGATGATGTTCATTTGGCCTCCAGCCATTAGTAGATCTTGGATCATGCTAAGTTATATGGACTGGTTGTCATGGAGTGGGGCAGGGTTCATCCTCGGAAGGATAGACCGGAAAGGGGGAAAGGTGTATAGAAAGGGATGATACCCTGTCTACACCATCAGAGATGTTAGTCAGGGCTTCCTATGGTGGTAATGAGGGTTGCATGCCCTCCACCTGGAGGTGGGAATGGTCACACAACTTCTAAATGTGTTGTGAGAGGAGGACCTGAGGAGCTTAGCCTGTTGAACCCAACTCTTCTCCCTGCGCTTAACTATTATTGCTTGTGTATGTTGATAGTGTCTATATAGGGTCACAGAAGTCATTGTTTATTTATATACATATCTATGAATCCATGTCACTTCACGAGGATAAGAGTCAATTATAGAACTCCGGATTTTCCTGGAGCGTGGCACACACATCTAGTACTCGTGGCAGCTTACTCAATACCGATAGATATTTTGCAACATCGAGTAGCATGGAACCTTTGGTGCCACATAGGTTGGGTCTCTTTGAGGCCACCATTTGGCCAATCACTCCTCTGAGACTGTCATGATCTGGGCTCCTAGTTCGACCATTGCAACGTGGTTTTCACACCAACGCTGTTCAAATTGACTTCAGCCGCCCTTTGATAGTCGCTTTAGTTACTCTATCTCTAAGAGATTTAGTTGGCAGAGCATATCATTGAATGTGACAGTTACGCATAGTTCGTCGGTTTCCTCGTCAGAGATGAGTTGCATACGTTCATACATGAGCCTGTTATAGTACTCGTCAAGATGTTCTTGCTCTTCCCAGGATAAGGGAAATGGCAAGTATTCTTTGAGCTACTAAGAGCGGAGTTTTGATGTCGAGAAGTGCTTAAAAATAGCCAAAAATTACGAATATCAAGGGAAAAATATTCAACGTCGAAGGCGGCGGCTCCAGCTAGGACGATTTTAAGCGTCAAGTGCTTTAAAGGCGCCCGAGCGACACTTGTTGATTTTTGATAATTTTTTAGACTGCCGTGTGGGTTGTCAAGAGTTGCCAACCAATGCGGGATGTCAAGCTGGACGCCCAGGATTTTTCAGAGCTCGAATCGGAGCCAGGATGGGGAAATGGCCACAAAATGGGCAAGATATGAAAAGGTGGACACTTGGGAGGCCAAAATTGGGTATGCCTTTTGAGTTTGGAACCCCCCTCCCCCCCCCCCCCCTAAAATTTTATGCACCTTATGAAGCAAAAAACGTGGAGAGAGAATGAGGGATGAAGAAAAAACGTGGAGCAACATGGCGGCCGTTTTTTGCGCCCTCTCATGATGGAGATGGAGTATGCAAGCTGAAAGCAACCCATACAACCGATCATGGGGTTGATCTTCTCCTTTCTTGCTGGTCTTATCACCTGTCTTCACCCGTGAAATGGCTGTGGGAATGAACAGATGGAATTCTAGTCTTTCTCTCTCCTCCCTCTCTCTCCCTTAAGGGGCTGTTCTTGTGTGGATAAAGACAATGAAGAATGGTGGAGGAAAGCTTGTCCGGATGAGACCGGATTGCTTCCGGATGGATGAAGATATGAAGAATGCTGATTTTGAAGATGTTGGACATTGAATGAGGGCTAGCACGTAGTCCCATAGCAAAATCGAGATCCCGAGATACAAAGCCTAAGCGGTAATTCAATTTTTATGAAGAAAAAATGAGTTTTTATGCTATTTGGGTGATGAAATATTGTTCCCATGGGCTGATTATGCATTATGTTATTGTTTGCTATGATTTTGATCAGTTTATGCTCAGATAGAAAATTATAAGTGTTATGACTGAAATTAATGGTATAAAACCCGTAAAACATGTGTTTAAGAGGCAACATTGGAGTTTTTTGCAAAATAAAGGGGAAACATGAGATATAATATCAATAAAACCTGAAATTTTGCTGTCAAAGAACCTAAGGGCCACATTCCACCATCAATTTCAATTTCTATCATTTTTTATTGAAAATAATAGAGGAAAAATGTCAAAAAAATGGTGAAAAATGGGTTTTAAATGGGAGAAAATTAGAAAACGATAAAAGAAAAATTCCAAAAAATTACATAAGTGTTTGTGCAATGTATAATGAAGGTAGAGCATGAGGTTAGCCTCGGTTTACCCTCATTTCTATGTTTTTGTCCATATCTATTGCTTTCTCTACAAAGAAATACACATAAAATGACTCTTACACCTATCAACGATTGCAAAACATTAAACGGTAGGGTGAGAGGGGAGTTTGAGCGTCAAAGTACAATCCCAAATTTGATTTATGTGTTGCATCATGGCTATAGGACGTTGTTTTAAAATAAAGGAAAAGGCAGCATGAGCGTAAGGCTCGGTGTCTCTCCTCGTTTCAATACATAAACGTTAGCATGGAAATCATGAAAAGATTGGTTTCGCACGATACACAATGCTGATTTTCTATTGTTTGTGCACTAAACCATTCACATTATGCACTATGCATGGTTCATGGTATCGAAGGAAAAATCTCCTGGACTGCATAGCAATTGTTTTCTTAGGACTTTGACCCACGTTTGAGAGTGTGAGGTTATCCCTTGCCGTAGGGTAGAGGGTCGGTTTCCTAAGGGACTGTGAAGTGAGGAAGCATGGTATATCTCCTGGAAATACGAGAAATATAAAAGAGAGGAGTTTCTGCTCGTTTGTGTTATATGTTTTGCAGTGCATCAAAGGGTCAATCCTTGAGATGTAGGAGAGCTGCAGTGGGGCTCTGACTATTAGTCGGTGGAGTGCCTCCTATGTGTGTGTGATTGTGGCATTGCCAATGTATAAGGGTTCTCCCTCTGAGGAGTTTAAGGGAAACGTTGGACTATAAACTATAGACGTATTAATTAAACTCTAGGGCAGTTTGTCCTTTAGCATTAGATTGACGCTCTTGGTCCGCGAGGCCGTGAGGGTGTTTGTGTGTCATGACCATGAGGTCCGGCTAGTGCCATAGCCAGTGACGGCCCATTTTAGGTCCCATCAGCTGCTCTTTAGGGGATACTCCCATGTCTACCAAGACATAGATACGTGCGAACACTTTGAGCTTAGCATCCAACTCAGTTAAGCATTCTATGACACTTCTATGTTCAATGAGGGCTTGCTCAGTTGCTATCTCATGCAAGGTTCTAGGAGTTTGCCTAGGCTTTAGTGTAGTTGGGGGCTCAGGCCTAGACGAGCAGTTTGGCCAACGCTAGAATTTTGTATGCTCTTGGGGTTTTCATGTTTCTCCTGAGGCTTTGTCATTGCGTCATGGTTCTCCTTGGATGTAACTAGTATAAGTTGGCTATTGTGGCGACGTTGTATCCACTCTTGATTGGTCAATGCAAGTTCTATTGTCGGTGGATTGAGTGTTGCAAGCAGCCGTTGATGGTAACGACTGCTTTGATTTTTTAGAGCACACAGATGTGTCTGAGGTTTCACCACTATTAAGAGAGGCATCAATGGGTTCATTGGTGGATGGACTCGATGCTTTATTCCTCAGCTCTCCAGCGCTCTTTGTCTCAATGCTTTTGGGGTCCACACCCACTTGCAACTGCTGTTGTTTTCATTGTTTTCTCCTCTTTTTCTTGGTCAGTGAAGGTGCATCTCTCAATGACTCAGAACGCTGGACTAGGTCAGCTATTGATGTGCTTGGTTGGGCCTCAGCATTCTCTTTCTCTAGTGTGTCCTCATGGGACATAGCTGCGGCCTACTGAATAGCCTTGCTAGGTTGAGTGGTCAAATGCGCCATCTCCTTGGCCAGATCTTTGAGAGGTCTCTCCTCAAGCCTAGGATTTAGGTGCTTTGGAAGTGCTAGAGTTATCAAGGACACTGTTTTTGCGGCACCTCCTTCACAGGTGTACTGCTAAGGACACGCTCTGCCAGGGGCGTAGTCATGGCCAAGGGCTGTGACTGTTGTGATCCCTGATTGGAAGTAGTAGCGGCTAGTCCAGTGGGCTGGCTACCTTTAGTGGATTGCGCTATCAAGTCCCTAGGGCGACTGGAAGTGTTCGTGTCTTTTGTTTCGCATTGAGAATTCACATGTGTAGATCGAGCCTGAGTTGATCTAGTCACATTAGGTTGCATAGGCATATCCTTGGGCCAAGAGCTACGGATGGTGCCGTGTCCTGCCTCTTGGACATTTGGAAGCTTTGATGTAGGTAAAGATTGAGATTGAGTAGCCACACTTGACAACTGTTGTGCTTCCTGTGTCTGTTTAGGGGAAGAGGATGTAGGAGACTTTGGACTCCTAAGTGGCTTTGACACTGGCTGAGAGATTTGCTCGTGGCTATTAGATGATTTTGCTATTTGCTTTGTTGAGCATTTAACCTTGCCATGAGCAATGTTGTGCCTACGATGCCTACTATCCTCTTGGGGAATCAAAGGCTCCTTGGGCACTAGTGGCTTTTGCGTATCCTCAACGATTACATATGATATCTGCTTGTCAAGCATGCTAGGCTAAGGATTTACCCTCCAATTGGTCCTGTTTGGTTTCTTGATTTTGACCGTGAGGGGCTCGGTCACTCCATTGTTGTTGACTCTAGACTTGGTTTTTCGTTTAGATCTCCTCCTACACTTCTTTGGTCTTGACACGATCTGGCCTTCAGTCGACCAAGGAGGTTTAGCAAGGGGTTTTGGCACCCAACTCCATGGGTTACCTACGTAATACCCTTGAGCAAGTAGCAATGCTTTGGACACCCATCGTGGCGTCGTGCTGACCTTCCATCGATGCCTTCGTCTATAAGGCTTGGGCTTCTTTTGGGATCTTCTACGATATTTGTAAGTCCAAAGCCCATCCTTGACATTGTCTCTTGACCTTTTTGTTTTCGGCATGGCCTCACTCACTAGTTCTCATTGTTCGGCATGTGCTTGTATCAACTCTTCCAACAAGTCCTTGCCCTCGTTTGTAAGCTTGATTGTTATGTCATCACCTTCCTTGCCGGTTCGATGAGGTCACCCTTGCTAAAGGTTGTGACTATCCTCACACCCGGTAGTGTCAGGTGTATCCTCTGTGCTACATAGTCGGCCTCACACTTGATTGCCCTTTTGAAGGGTCTTCCTAGGAGGGTTTTCTTGCCGTAATTAGCACTATTTGGAGAAACATGAAATAGGATAGGTAAGCTTTCAGTTTCAATTGTCGCAAGGATTTTGCACTTCCCTATTAGTGCTTGTGGTTGTCCCCCGTAAGGGCTAAGAGTTGCACTAGTCGATGTGAGCTCTAGTTGGCCTAGTAGGGTCCATGATTCATAGGTCAAGATATTAAAATCTGCTCCTTTATCAATCAGAGCATTGATAGTATGCTCTCTTTTCGCGGTGAGTTTGACCCTAAGATAAGCAAGTGGTACTATGTCTTCCTCTTCCGGGTCTTGGCTTGTAAATTTAAGCCTTCTGACAAATGCCCTTGAGTCCCCAACTGCACGACCAAATGTGAATTCTCCACCGACGTCTTGGGTCATCTGTGCAGTGCTGCTCAGGGTACGTCTCTCGTCAAGAGTGTCATGCCTAGTCATCTTCGCATTTGTATCTTGCTGATGTTGTATTTTTCTCTAACTAGACATGGTCTGAACACAATGTCTTTGTGTTCTCGTGGTGTGGCCTTTTTCCCCTTGATGGCTAGATTGTCCCATTGAGGTTCTAAGGTCTCTGTTTATCTTTATTCGGGCATGGGTTTTTGGTTGCTCTTTTGCAAGTGAGAATCCATGCTCATGTAGAGCCATTACTACACTAGGGTCTAATTTGGAGGGCCTGGTGTCACGGCACGCATTTTCTCTCCAACCTACTTGGGAGAGGTGAGGAGGGGGCAGAACCCCCTCTGCAAGGGTCTGGGAGGGTAGCCCCCCCGATCCGCAGGGCCGTTACGGTAAACACCATGTGCGATTTGGAGGACTGTTTATAGCCAAATTTTGAACTACTTGCTCTAAGTTTCAGCCCAGTGATGGACCTGCGACGTGCCTTTAGCTCTATGTAGCCTTTGGGGTATATTTCGGGGTTTAGATGCATCAAAATTTGTGTTCTAGACACCTCTCCGATTTTGACAGTTTTCTGTCAACCGATTCTCAGATGTCCGATTTTCAGGAGTCCGATTATCAAAATCGGACGTCCAATTTTGGGTTGGTCTGATCGGCCCCATGGTCTGATTTTAGTCACATCCAATTCTTGCAGTGGTCCGATTCTAGGAATCGGATTGGACAGGGTGGTCCGATTCTAGTAGTCGGACGGTCCGACTTTGGGAGTTAGACCGATTCTAGTAGTCGGACGGTCCGACTTTGGGAGTTAGACCGAAAAAGTGGTCCGATTTTCAAAGTGCTCCGATTCTAGGAGTCGGTTCGAAAAAGTGGTCCGATTTTTACACTTGGACCAATGGTCCAATTTTGACACGTGGTCCGATTTTGAGATTGGGTCCGATTCTCATAGTGGTCAAATTCTAGGAATTAGATCCGATAGGGTGGTTCGATTCTAGTAGTCGGATGGTCCGACTCTGGGACTCGAACGGTTTGGTCCGATGGCGCGGACGACAGCCCGCGAGTTGCGCGTGATGGCTCTAGGTCAATGTCTACTCCACCAAATCATCCAGCGCCTTCCAGATAGGTGCAAAACACTACAAGGAAATGCCAGACATGCCTGGAATCACTGTGGTGCTCGAATCAAACGGCACTCCAAGGATCTATGCCTCTATTTCCCTATTCCAGCCTATTATACAGCAACAGAAAACCCTACTGTTTGCTTCTTTTTCTTTGTTTTTTTCTCCTACCCTAAATGCATACAAATCACAAAGCATTCACCTACACTACTCCAACATGCTTTTTCAAATCCAAAAAACCAAAAACCTACTTGCTAAGGAAATCGAATACCTCTTCAAACTCCCTCGCTTCCTATCTATCTACCTCAAGCACCGCTTCGGGGAAAACCCTACTCCAATGCTCGATTCGAAGCGTGCAAGCACTCAAGGCTTGAATCCGTTGGTCCCGGAAATGGAACCAAAATGTGGGAGCTTTCGCTCAACCGCCACGACCCTCGGACCGCTTATTGTTTCAAGTGTTCCAAGTCAAGCACTAATGGCTACCTCTCACATAGCCGATGTGCCATCCATATCTATGGGTTTAGTGAGCTTACCTCCATGCCGCTCGAGTTACCTCCTCTCCCGCACACTCCGGTAGCTCCACGATCCAAGTGCAAGCTTCAAGCATGCTCCATCCTCGAGCTCCACGCTCCAAGCTCCATTGCCATGAGCAAGAGAAGAGAAGAGAAGAGAAGAGAAGAAGAGAGGAGAAGATGGAGAGCTTCTCCTCCCCGGTTCCTCACCCTCACACACTCACTCCCTCACACTCCTACACTCCCTCTCTCAAGCACAAGCTCAAGAAAGCAAGAACAAGAACAAGAACAAGAAGAGGAGAGCCACTTTTGGCTACACACAAGAATGAGCTTCTCATTCACTTTTCAATTTTATATACAAAACCCTAAATCCCTTTTGGGTGGTCATCCCCTTTTTCCCTTTTTTACATGGCCGTCCGTGGCCCTATTTCCCATTGTCCTTCTATCTTCCTAGCTTCCTTTCCACCACCCGTCTACATTTACAAATTGCATGGGTGAGAGCCCATCACTCCTTGAATTAAACCATGATGCGCTTGCGCTCTTTTACTAAAGTATTGACTTGTGGTTTTCCTTGCGTGCCTTTCTCCCTTATTTAGGACTTTTCTCCTTGTGCGTCTTTGTCTTCCATTTCTCTTTGCCTTGGCCTTTGTCTTTGTCTTCTGCCTTAGCTTTTCCGGATTTTCCACCTTTGTTCGTTTGAGGGTTAACAAGAAGGACTTCAAGACACCATAAGCAACAAAGTTTATAAAACGAGTAGAGAGAGTGTGATGTGGGCTATATATCTACAATTGTGACATTGATTATTACTGCATATTCTTCCCCTTGTCTCATTGTATTGTTGTGGGTGTAACCTTTGATCTATGCCTTGTGTTTCTCTAAGGGAATCACCCTTGGAAATGTATTTCATTTCTTGATTTTATCTATTCTTAGAGATATCTCCTTGCAAGACCATGATAATTTGTATACAGTACACTGATTGTGCTATTTGAATACATGAGCATTTCTTATTTTATTAAGTATATCTCTTATAGTAGATTTTTTTAGTTTGCCTTTTAATATATTGTAATGTTAAACCTGCAATGCTAGCATACCCCTATGTTGGGTTTGAGTATGTTAGGACTTTGTTGTACTATAGAGTTGGTGCAATATGCTTACACCTGGCAAACTGTAATATCTCTGCACAATAAAAGTTAGTTGGTTAGTTTAAAAGTTAGTTAGTCAATTAATAAGTTAGTAAGATTACGAACTAAAGACTAACTAAGGTAAAAACTAACTAACATTAATTATTAATAATTTTTATTTAATTTAAAATATTTTATTTAGAAAAATCAAGAGTCGTAAATTTGATATTTTTCTCGAATTGGCAAGGACCGTAGTCACCCTTCACGTAAATTACAACGTGAACGAGACTTATCAGTCATATTAATCACTAAGTTCATGTGTATAGTTTGGAAGGTCCAAAAACATTAGATTTTGGGCACAGCTAGTATATTTTAGATATTTTAGATATTATCCTACAAGAAAAAGATATGGAGATTTTTAGAACTGGATGTCATTTAAAAAGAAAAGACAAGTGATATTTTAGTTAGTTTGAAGATTTTATAAAAAGAAAAATAAAGAAAAGTGACTGGCGAAATCGCACGCGCCGCGATCGCAGTTTACAGGCAGTAGACAACACTTCGAACAGAGAAAAGAAGGAGTGAACTGAGAGCTTTCTAATCAAGTGTCTTGGGGTTTTACCCCCCTTTCGAAGCCAATGGAACCATCAAATTTATGATCTGAGCATCAGATCACTGGTCTTTCCAAGATCCCCCTCCACAAAGAGCTCCACTCCTCAACCACAAGCCCTCTTCTCTAATTCACTATAAATATGAGACATGGGAGAGGCATAGGAAGCATAAGGAGACACCGAGAGGCTGTGAGAGAGAGGTAGAGAGAAGGATACCCCTCCAAGAGATTGTGAGGAAGAGCTTGAAAGAGAGCTTGAGAGAGAGAGAGAGAGAGAAGAGTCACCCCGAGAGGCTGCAAGGAAGAGAATTAGCTCAATTCCCTCTATCTCGGTCCTCGACTTAACCATATTCTCTTACGCTCTCCCATCTTGAATCTATTCTACTTTCTTAATCTCTTGAGTCTACCTGCGGACGATAGCCTCCAAGCGAAGAATGTCGCGTGCGGATGACAATCCCACAACTGACAACAAGGCTTCGGGCAAAGGCATCACTGTCAATCCAACTGCGGTTCCGGTTGTAAGTAATATGTTTTCAAATTGATAGATGCTTGCTTTGATTCTCGTATGAGATACGTTAAGCCCATACTATTGCACGAGTATAGGTCAGGGGAAAGGATAAATTTCATCTCGCTTACTCGGAAGATGGAGTTTGTGAACTGCATATATCAAGGGAAGAAAATTACACCTAGTTACATATGACTTATTTGCTAGTAGAGCAATTACAAGGAAGAATTAGTCAAGCATTATGAATGGCATAGTCGTCAAAAGAAGGACATTAAAAGATTGGGCATAGAAATGCTAGATTAAAGTATAGTCAAGGGTTATAGATAGCATAATTGCTAAAAGAATATGACATTAAGAATCATAAATGGAGAAGTACTAGTTTAAAGTTTAGATACTTCAAAGGTACTTAGCCTAAGAGCCTAGGAGTCTAATTACTTGAGATCATCTCACACTTATCTTATCAAGTATTTACATGTTATGCCTATGACATGTTTGATATATGAGGATAAATTTCTATTTGCCTCATGACTTGACTAAGAGCTAGTACAAGAAATTAATCATAAGGGTTAAAACTAGGATGTCTTGAGATCCGTTGGATAAGGATGACTTTTACCAATCCAAATTCAGGGTTGGGTTTTCAATCAAGGTAAGTGACCTCTAGAACTTACATCATGAATAGTGTTTGAACCCTTAACATATGCCCTAGCCAAAGGAAGGAAGTGTTAAGAACATGTTTGCATGGTATTGCTCTTAGATCCCAAGGGAGAGAGCAAATATACGATGGAAATGTTATATCGTCTATTCTTGCATTGTTTGGAAAGAATGCAATTGGTTTTGTTGATTGATCGAACAACATCCTAAATGTTTTTACATTCAATTGGTTGTTAGTTATTGTTTGGATGATTATTCGAAGTGCTTGTGATTTATGGTAAATGCATGGAAAGGGTCTGTGATGACAAGTCGCCATGGGATTAAAGGAATGTTTTCTTGGAAAATGATATTAGGCTGAATGCCTTGTTTGTGCTTGATTCTTAAAGGATTTAATTAAGGAAGGATATATTATACGGGTGGATCACCTCCATGGTCGCACCGCGTAGTAACCCGAGAGGGCACTGCTCGATTCATGGGCCGAAGGTCGAGTGGTGAAAAGGCCAACCACGGGTATGATGTTTCGCTCCTAGACAGCTTGTGGGTCAGTTGGAGCTCTGGACACCCCTTGCTAGGTCAAGAATGGAGTTGAAGACCTCCGTGGCCCCCAACATCTAGGCATGTTGGGAGATCCTATTCTAGATAAAGGATTGAGTTTTGGTGCCATGTGAATTGGACCAGTTACTTCTGCATGGCAGAAGGGATACTTCTGTTGGACAGAAGCGAAACATAATTTCTCCTGTATGGGCGGGAGACAAAGATTAACTTGAAGATAAGTTAAGGAACTTGTTTGATCTTGTTTGTCAATAGATTGCTTTGCTCTGTTTTCGTGTCTGTGCTATAATTTATGCGAACGAACCTTGTTCCCTAAAAGGCTTAATTAATGAAGCTGATTTTAAGTGTCACACATAAATGTGGTAGGACCTAATTAGAAAACTAAAGCTATTAAGGGAAGCGGGTGGGCGGAACCCCCGACGGGTCCGTCCTATGGCAGGGTGGTCCCAGAGAACTGGGAGGCTTCTCACAAGTTTTTATTGTCATTCGACCTTTAGGTATTGATAGGTTAGAACCCGATTCATGCCGTTTTAGGGGACCGGAATGGGACTATACCCTATGGGCAGAGAGGTTGAGCAACGCATCCCTCTCGTTTCCCATTCTCTTTGAACCAAGTGCGGCATAGATGTGCTTCGGTTTGGGTATCTCTGCGTAAAGTAGGATGTCCAAAACCCGATGCTAGAATGCTAATATGAGACCTTGACAACTAGGAACCCGAATTTCAGGTCGATCCTAGTGGGTTCGATCGTGAACGTTCCGTTGCGAGGCGGATTCAGGAAACCCTAGGCGACAAAACTCGAAACATTCCTTGGGAGTGCCGGGCAGCGACGCTTAGATTTGTTTCTCGATAGACCGCTAAAAGAGTGCCTGGAACGTCGATGGGCGGGCGCCTCACAGTTGGTATCAGAGTGAAATTTTGTAATGATACGTGATTGATTAATGTGTGGTTTGTAGACATATCCTAAACAAAATAATCTAATCAGTATGGCTTGATTGTTAGGCACCTTTTGCACCCACGAATGTTGACATGCAAGAGAAGAAATTCCTTCTCAAGCAAATTAAGGTACCCGAGTTTGATGGAGAAGGGATAGACATTGCAGCAGAGGTAGAGATATGGATTGAGTCGATGGATGACTATTTCTTTGCTTCGAGAACTGCCTCTACCAATTAAGCAATGATAGCCAAACTTAAGTTAGTTGGCCAGGCTTGATTATGGTGGAAGCAATGGTGCAAAGATGAAGGTGTTTCTGAAGCTGCTGTTACTTGGGTTCAGCTGAAAGATGCTGTACGCAGACGATACCTTCCGCCAACCTACCAGACTTTGAAGATGAATGAATTCTTCAGGGTAAAGCAACTAGAATTAACTTTGGAAGCTTACTACTCAAAGTTTGTAACCCTACTAAAATACGCACCACCTATGGATATTGCGCAGAAAGTATCCAAGTTTTGCCATAGCCTAAACACTCCTCTGAACCACCGTCTTGAAGCAATGCATCCAACAGACTTGCAAGATGCATTACTCCGAGCGAATCCAATCGTCCAAGAATTTAAATCGGAAAATTGTAGTAAGGATGACTCTCGAGATCTAGGTAAGAGATGCCATACATGTGGAGGGATAGGGCACATCCATAGGAGATGTCCCTACCGCCAATGTTTCCATTGCAATGAGCTAGGACATGTCCAAGTCGACTGCCCTAACTTAAGTCTAGAAGATATGGAGCCTCCAAGAAAACGAAGCTACACAAGTGCAGTCTTCGGATATATAGAGGAATCAGATGAAGACGAATACTTAGAACCTACTACACCACTTTAGGATTATTAGAAATCCTAGAAATTTTGTCGACATGAAATACAACTTGTGTTGGAATAAACTTTACTCTTGTAACTACAGTTAACTTGAGTAATATGAGTTGCGTCTATTTTGAGCCTAGAACTTGCAAATGATTAGAGATACTCTAGTAAGGAATGATAGTCATAATGTGCAATGAATTTCTCTTAAGTCATTTCTTCTCAACTAATATAGATTGGGTTTTACCAGAATGTCGAAGCTTGGAAGTATTCTATAGTATTACAAGCAAAGCCAATTGTCCATGGAGCTCAGTCCCGAACTAAGGGCAGGACAATCTGGAAATGTAGTTTCCAAGATAAAGGACCACTCCAATCTGCTAAAAGAATCCTAGAACACTTTGGTCTAAAGAAGAAAATCCTACCAAGGACAACCAAAAATCTTGTGACCACAAGTGATAAAGCTCCGCATTGTTTCTATTGCAGGGAGTTAGGTCATTTCAAAAGGGAATGTCCAAAGCACCCTAAACACCGATGCTCTAAGTGCCACAACATTGGACATAACTATATCAATTGTCCCAATGGAACTCGAAGAGAACTTGAGCTTACAAGGAATAAGCCGTACAAGCTCTAATGATCTAGAATATACCAAGTGCTTAGGAAAAACCTAGAAGATATCCATGAGATGTAACTACAATAAATTTTTTATTGTAACCAAGACTCAAATATATCAAATACCATAGGTTGTTTTTTTCAAAAGACCATATGTCTGTGAGAGATCAAAGTAGCGCAGTAGAAGCATGGTGTTCCATAACCCACATATTCCAAGATTATACCCCCTGTTTCTCTCGAGATGAGGACATCTCGATTTCTCTAAGGGGAGGAGGATGTAATATCTTCGCACAATAAAAGTTAGTTGGTTAGTTTAAAAGTTAGTTAGTCAATTAATAAGTTAGTAAGATTACTAACTAAAGACTAACTAAGGTAAAAACTAACTAACATTAATTATTAATAATTTTTATTTAATTTAAAATATTTTATTTAGAAAAATCAAGAGTCGTAAATTTGATATTTTTCTCGAATTGGCAAGGACCGTAGTCACCCTTCACGTAAATTACAACGTGAACAAGACTTATGAGTCATATTAATCACTAAGTTCATGTGTATAGTTTGGAAGGTCCAAAAACATTAGATTTTGGGCAAAGCTAGTATATTTTAGATATTTTAGATATTATCCTAAAAGAAAAAGATATGGAGATTTTTAGAACTGGATGTCATTTAAAAAGAAAAGGCAAGTGATATTTTAGTTAGTTTGAAGATTTTATAAAAAGAAAAATAAAGAAAAGTGACTGGCGAAATCGCGCTCGCCGCGATCACAGTTTACAGGCAGTAGACAGCACTTCGAACAGAGAAAAGAAAAAAGAGTGAACTGAGAGCTTTCTAACCAAGTGTCTTGGCAAGTGTCTTGGGGTTTTACCCCCCTTTCGGAGCCAATGGAACCATCAGATTTATGATCTGAGCATCAGATCACTGGTCTTTCCAAGATCCCCCTCCACAAAGAGCTCCACTCCTCAACCACAAGCCCTCTTCTCTAATTCACTATAAATATGAGGCATGGGAGAGGCATAGGAAGCATAAGGAGACACCGAGAGGCTGCGAGAGAGAGGTAGAGAGAAGGATACACCTCCAAGAGATTGTGAGGAAGAGCTTGAAAGAGAGCTTGAGAGAGAGAGAGAGAGAGAAGAGTCACCCCGAGAACCTGCAAGGAAGAGAATTAGCTCAATTCCCTCTATCTCGGTCCTCGACTTAACCATCTTCTCTTACGCTCTCCCATCTTGAATCTATTCTACTTTCTTAATCTCTTGAGTCTACCTATGGACGATGGCCTCCAAGCGAAGAATGTCGCATGCGGATGACAATCCCGCAACCGACAACAAGGCTTCGGGCAAAGGCATCACTGTCAATCCAACTGTGGTTCCGGTTGTAAGTAATATGTTTTCAAATTGAAAGATGCTTGCTTTGATTCTCGTATGAGATACGTTAAGCCCATACTATTGCACGAGTATAGGTCATGGGAAAGGATAAATTTCATCTCGCTTACTCGGAAGATGGAGTTTGTGAACTGCATATATCAAGGGAAGATAATTGCACCTAGTTACATATGACTTATTTTCTAGTAGAGCAATTACAAGGAAGAATTAGTCAAGCGTTATGAATGGCATAGTCGTCAAAAGAAGGACATTAAAAGATTGGGCATAGAAATGCTAGATTAAAGTATAGTCAAGGGTTATAGATAGCATAATTGCTAAAAGAATATGACATTAAGAATCATAAATGGAGAAGTACTAGTTTAAAGTTTAGATACTTCAAAGGTACTTAGCCTAAGAGCCTAGGAGTCTAATTACTTGAGATCATCTCACACTTATCTTATCAAGTATTTACATGTTATGCCTATGACATGTTTGATATATGAGGATAAATTTCTATTTGCCTCATGACTTGACTAAGAGCTAGTACAAGAAATTAATCATAAGGGTTAAAACTAGGATGTCTTGAGATCCGTTGGATAAGGATGACTTTTACCAATCCAAATTCAGGGTTGGGTTTTCAATCAAGGTAAGTGACCTCTAGAACTTACATCATGAATAGTGTTTGAACCCTTAACATATGCCCTAGCCAAAGGAAGGAAGTGTTAAGAACATGTTTGCATGGTATTGCTCTTAGATCCCAAGGGAGAGAGCAAATATACGATGGAAATGTTATATCGTCTATTCTTGCATTGTTTGGAAAGAATGCAATTGGTTTTGTTGATTGATCGAACAACATCCTAAATGTTTTTACATTCAATTGGTTGTTAGTTATTGTTTGGATGATTATTCGAAGTGCTTGTGATTTATGGTAAATGCATGGAAAGGGTCTGTGATGACAAGTCGCCATGGGATTAAAGGAATGTTTTCTTGGAAAATGATATTAGGCTGAATGCCTTGTTTGTGCTTGATTCTTAAAGGATTTAATTAAGGAAGGATATATTATACGGGTGGATCACCTCCATGGTCGCACCGCGTAGTAACCCGAGAGGGCACTGCTCGATTCATGGGCCGAAGGTCGAGTGGTGAAAAGGCCAACCACGGGTATGATGTTTCGCTCCTAGACAGCTTGTGGGTCAGTTGGAGCTCTGGACACCCCTTGCTAGGTCAAGAATGGAGTTGAAGACCTCCGTGGCCCCCAACATCTGGGCATGTTGGGAGATCCTATTCTAGATAAAGGATTGAGTTTTGGTGCCATGTGAATTGGACCAGTTACTTCTGCATGGCAGAAGGGATACTTCTGTTGGACAGAAGCGAAACATAATTTCTCCTGTATGGGCGGGAGACAAAGATTAACTTGAAGATAAGTTAAGGAACTTGTTTGATCTTGTTTGTCAATAGATTGCTTTGCTCTGTTTTCATGTCTGTGCTATAATTTACGCGAACGAACCTTGTTCCCTAAAAGGCTTAATTATTGAAGTTGATTTTAAGTGTCACAAATAAATGTGGTAGGACCTAATTAGAAAACTAAAGCTATTAAGGGAAGCGGGTGGGCGGAACCCCCGACGGGTCCGTCCTATGGCAGGGTGGTCCCAGAGAACTGGGAGGCTTCTCACAAGTTTTTATCATCATTCGACCTTTAGGTATTGATAGGTTAGAACCCGATTCATGCCGTTTTAGGGGACCGGAATGGGACTATACCCTATGGGCAGAGAGGTTGAGCAACGCATCCCTCTCGTTTCCCATTCTCTTTGAACCAAGTGCGGCATAGATCTGCTTCGGGTTGGGTATCTCTGCATAAAGTAGGATGTCCAAAACCCGATGCTAGAATGCTAATAGGAGACCTTGACAACTAGGAACCCGAATTTCAGGTCGATCCTAGTGGGTTCGGTCGTGAACATTCCGTTGCGAGGCGGATTCGGGAAACCCTAGGCGACAAAACTCGGAACATTCCTTGGGAGTGCCGGGCAGCAACGCTTAGATTTGTTTCTCGATAGACCGCTAAAAGAGTGCCTGGAACGTCGATGGGCAGGCGCCTCACACAAACACAACCAAAACTTGGAGCCAATTATATAAAGGCACTTGTACCTATGCCATTTTGTATTTACTTCAGACACCATGATCGCATGCCTATACATTGTACATGGTGGACACCCATTTTAGTAACTATTGAATAAGGAAAGGTCAATTACATATTGTGACTATTGGAGTTCTCACATCTTGTATCTCTCTCTCTCTTGCTCTCTTGCTCCATCCTCTTGCTCCATCCTTGATAGCTTGCATCTCTTTTACTCCTTATTTCTCATGCTTCCACTCAAGTTCCTCCCTTTAAGATAGTGGAAGATCCCAAAATATAGAAGAAGATGGTGGAAAGTTTGATCTTCAACACTATTACTAAGACAAATTGTAGCTACACAATTGACTTAGAGTGATTGTTTATGTAGGTTCCTTCTAAGCCTCATCTGGAAAATGTGAGATATAGCTTGTGGTGCCCTAAGGCCACATTGAGCTACGATATATTTTATGAGGCTAACTTGGTGGTGCAATTATTTAGTTATATTGCTGCAGATTGGATAGGCAATAGTGTATCAACAGACTAAAAGCCCACTCGTGCCTATGTATTTTCCTTTGGGAGTGGATCTGTGACTTGAAGCAGTAAGAAATAGCCCACTATTGCATTATTCAGTATAGAAGTAGAATACATGATACTATGGCAACATGTGAAGTATATTGGATATGAAAGCTACTTGATGACTTAGGGATACAAATAGATAGGAGAGTTGTTATTTATTATGACAACATGAACTTTATATAGTTGACTAAGGACTCATTTTTTCATGCATGCATGAAACACATTGAGGTTCATTTATCATTTCATCAAAGAGGAGATCATTACCATTAGGGGGTAAGGATATATAGGAGATTTGTCATTTATTGTTCTGACAACATGAGTAGTATATAGTTGTCTAGGAACCCAATGTTTCATTCACACACAAAACACATTGAGAGTTCATTATCATTTCATGAGAGAGCGTGTCAGACATAATAACCTTTGGCCGGGCAAGTACCCCAAGACGGTCATTAATTAGTGTGTCTCAAACAAGGGCAAGAAGTGCCAAGGTCCGAAGCTTGGGGGATACCCTTAGATTTCTTGCTAAATTGGGCAGGACTTGTCTATTTGGGAACACCGGTTGGGTGCACCATGAAAACAAGCCCTAAAGACCTGATTAGAAGGTGGGAAGAGGGTATATTTGGTAGGGAGGTGAGCAAGACACACAGAAAATCTTCTTCTCTTTCTCACATTTGGTATCAAAGCATGCAGGTTTCCAAAAAAAGATTTGGGGTTTTTGTTATGACCACACAGGTGAGATCATGCGAGAGTCGCGAGAGCACACAGGAGTGGGAAACGTGAAGACATCTCTGCAACACACCACAAAAGATAGCACAATGCCTCTTTCTGGCGGCACCCACCACAAGGCCCAGCGGCAGCCAAAAATCACGCCAATAGCACCACCAAGGCCAAGGCACACTCCATCACACAAGAGAGCTCTCTCTCTTTTACTTGAGAGAATGATTATCTCCCTTTCACCTTTTATCCTTAGTTCCTTGTGGCACTCTGCATGTGGGATAGAATCCTGTTTTTACCAAGCTTGTGAACCCTCCATCCCCTTGAAAAAAAAGGGGGTGTTTTTCTCCTCTTTCTGAGCACATTTTCTGAGATCTATAACTTCTTGATATGACATCCAAATTGCAAACCAATTTCACGAACTTCGAGAATGATTTGAAGAAAAGCTTCTGAAGTATTATCATTGCCAATTGAGATTGGGAGCACTTTCGAAATTTCACGCCAAAGTGACCTCTTGAGGGGAGCAAAATTTGGGATTTTTGGGCTCCAATGGACTCCAATTCAAGTGTTGTTAGTTCCTGTGGTTTTCTTGCATCGATGAGTATCGAATTTCAGCATATTTGACTTTTGGTTTTGACTAGCGAGGACATTTCAATTTGCTTTCGTGGTGCTAGATACGCTTTATCTCTACCTTTTGGGGCTTAAATTTCACTACTTTGAGTGCGTCTATGTATGCTTGAGAGTGTGAATTCTGTGTATTTGGATGTTTATGCATGGTTTCACAAAGGATTTGCTGACCTATTTAGCTTTGCATTTTTGTTCAAAATGTACAAAGAGGCTTGCTTTTGACATGTATGCTTCTTGTGGATAGTACTTGTGTGAAAACATAACAGTTTTCTGAAAGTACATTGTATTTACGCTTGCCTTGCTTTTGTTGGTTTGAATTATCAATCCAAAAAAACAAAACAAAACAAAAAAAAAACATCAATTAATCAATCATGTCAGGCACTGAAGATATGCCTTTGAATGACATTGATGTGGAGGAAGTACCTCTTATGCATGATGATGAACTGCCCTCTTCATCTAATGATGTGTGTAATCATCTTTCTAGTTTGGAAGGCACTATGCAAGTTTTGCTTGAACAAATGCAAATGTTAACTCGAAATGCTTTGGATAAAGGCAAGAGACCTTTAGATGAGAGTTTACATGATGCATGTATGCATGACACACAAGTTATACATGACTCCTCTGTAGTCGTTCCTCCGTTGCCAGAAGCTAAGTGGCAGCTTAAAGACCTTAAGTTGCCTAAGTTCAATGGCACGTCAGAACAAACAATTTCAGATGCAGTGGAATAGTGGCTCTCTAAATGGGAGCAGTGTTTTAAGTTATGCCATATTCATGAGGATGCTTTAAAGATATAGCAAGCTACATATAATCTCATGGATGCCGCTCACCATTGGTGGCAAAAAATTGAGCAAGATCATGCAAAGCCGTCTACTTGGATTGCATTTAAGACATTGTTTTATAATAATTTTGTCCCTCCAAATGAGCGGACAAGGGCTCTAGATGCGTGGTTCTTCATAGCTTAGAAGAGCTACTCTGCCCATGAATATGAGGACAAGTATAGAGAGATTCTGTTAAAGGTCCCTGAACATATTCCTGACTTTTTGCAAGTGCAAAATTTATCATGGCCTTAAAAGAAACCTTAAGGCCACTTGTTAGGAAGGAGAGATGTAAAACCTTGAATGAGGCAGTGGAGCTTGCATTAGTCCTTGAAGATAGGAAGGCTCAGAGATTTCCTTGGACTAGAGGTGCACGCCATGTCTTTACTTCTGCAGTTGCACCTAGTGCTCCTCGTGCGAAGGACACTAGAGAAGTGCATATGATCAAGACTATGATAGGTACCAAGAGGAAGGTATCTGCTATGGCTGAGAGAGCCTACAATAAATCCATGCTCACTCCACAGCAAAGGGAGAAAGCAATGAGAGAAGGACTCTATTATGGATGCCTGGAGCAACTATTCCCCCCCCCAGCCATCGCCGAACAGGTGGTGAGGGGAAGGAAGATAACGACGGCAGTCGATGTGGAGGAGGAGGATGACAGCTATGAGCACGAGAAAGAGGAAAGGAGGCAACGACACAATGATGGAGATGCCATGGGTCTACTATCTCTCCACAGCTCCATTCAGGCCGATAGGTAGTGTGTGGGGGGAGACCATCACTACTCCACGTCCCCCCCAATAATAACCCCCCTCCTATTATAAAACCCCCCCATCGCAAGGGGGCATAGAAGGCCTTAGGAAGAGGCTTAATGGCCTGAGCACTAGACAGAGAGAGAGAGAGAGAGAGAGAGAGAGAGAGAGAGAAAGAGGGAGAGAAAGAAGAGAGGTGAGAAGAGAGAGAAGAAGAAGAAGAGGGAAAGAGAGAGAGGGAGAGAGGGAGAGAGACTCTTTCTCTTCCCCTCCTAAGAGGGTGGCCACATGCATCTTTTTTCCCCGTTTTGCTGTGAACCCATACCCCTTGTTCCTCTTGGAAGTGTAATTTCCCTCCCCAATTGGCCCACTAATCAAGCATAAGGTGCAAAAGTCTTGTGCAACAAGGTCAAGAATTGCCTCAAAGTGGAAAATGATGCAGGCGGATGGAAACCCCACAACAAGCAACGAAGCCTTGGGCAAGGACATTACTACCCATCCAACCGCGGTACCGATCATAAGTAACATATTTCCAAATTGATGATTGCTTGTTTTTCGCATGAGATGCATTAGACCCATATTATGCCAAGAATAGGACATTGAAAATGATAAGCTGCAATGCAAGTATTCGAAGGACTAAATTCTCCAAATGCGTGTATCAAGAGAAGTTAATCGTATTTAGACATTATGCGATGAATTCATAAACGACATATAAGGCTTCAAGCATTGTCAACTTTTCATCCTCACAATAGTAGATTCATTTTCATCACTTCGGTATATGTTGCAACTTGCATGCCTGAAGGATTGCATGGCAAGCAACTTAGTCTAGAAGAGAATCATTTCCAAAGCTCTAGACCTTTGCCCAAGCTCTCGTTAATAGCTCATGCTGATAGATTGGGAATCTTGATGTTGTACTCAGCTAGTACAATCAATGATCATAAGGATTAAAGACTAAGATGCCTTGGGATCCGTTCGATAACCACTACGTTTATCAATCCCAATTCGGGGATTGGGCTAGATGCAACAACAACTCTAGGCAAGCAAAGAGCTCAAGGATTAGGAAACCCTAAGTCAAAGGAAAGACCGATGCTTTTGTACTTGTTGGGAGGAAGGATGGTTTATCTATCAACGTAAGTGACTACTAGGACTTATGTCTTGTACAATGTTTGAAACATTAACTTGTGCCTTAGCCGAAAGAAGGGTGTGTTAAGTAAATTTTACATAGAACCTCTCCTAATCGCAAGGGGGAGAGCAAATACACGATGGAAAGGTTATCAATTAGTAATGCAATATCTGCCTCTTTCAATTAGTGTCATTGTCATTGTCAGTCTCATACACAAGATTTTGAGTTATAGCCTATGAAAGTCGCAAGCTTGATGACAAGGAGCATCAAATACATGTCTATGAACAAGAGATATTGGCAAATTGTTTTGCTATCAAAAAGTGACATCACTATGTATATGGTAGCCATTTCAAGGTGAAAAGCAATCATCGTGTGTTGAAATACTTCATTTCCCAACCAAATTTGTTCCCTAAACAAAGGAGGTGGCTAGCTACTCTTCAAAGCTATGATTTTGAAATATCCTACATGACTGGAAAAGATAATGTTGTGGCAAATGCTTTATCACGTATGTGGGCATGTTCTTTATCTTCAATTTCAATTGTACATAGGGATTGGATTCGTGACATCCAAAAAGAATATTTACTTGATGAGCAAGCATCAAAGATGATGAAGGTATTTTAACAAGGAAAAGGAGAAGAGTATCCCAATTTCAATTGGCACAACGGTCTTTTATGGTATCATGGTAGAGTCTACTTGACACCACAATCCTCTTCAAAGACTATATTTTGCATGAGATTCATTCTTCACCTTTGGCGGGTCATCATGGGCTGTTCAAAACATTGGACAACATCCATAAGAGATTCTATTGGAAAGGCAATGTCTTCCATGTCAACAAAATAAAGGCTCATCTCTTCTACCTGATGACTTACTTCAGCCACTCCCTATTCCTCAAGGCAAGTGGACTGATATCTCTATGGATTTTATTGTGGAATTGCCTACAACTAAGAATGGGTGGAATAGTATTTATGTGGTAGTTGATCGGTTGACTAAATCAGCCCATTTCATCCCTATTAAAGCCCAATTTACAGCAAAGCAAGTGGCTCAACAATTCATGGAATGTATTTTCAAGCTTCATGGTTTGCCAATGAAGATTGTTTTGATCATGACACTAAGTTTATGGGCAACTTTTGGAGGAGTTTGTTCTCTTCAATGGGGACTCTTTTGACTCCTAGTACTGCATATCACCCACAAACAGATGGGCAAACCGAAAGAGTTAACAAATGGCTAGAAGTTTATTTGAGGCACTTTTTCCATGAGACACAAAATGCATGGGACCAATGGCTCCATCTTGCGGAGTTTTGTTACAACAATACTTACTATATAAGCATTGGAATGTCTCCTTTTGAAGCTTTATATGGCTACAAAGTACAAGTACCTTCCGCATTGTTTCATGAAGACGAAATCCACAAGCCTGTGAGGAGTTGGAAAAGATGGAGGCCCTTATGAAGCAATGCAAGGACAACATTTTTAAAGCTCAAGAGACAATGAAAGTCTATGTCGATGAGAAAAGATGACGTGTGGAAGGAACCGTATTCTTGTGGAATACCTAGTCAAATGGAAGGGTTTTCCTATTGAAGACTCTTCATGGCAATGCGCATCATATTTGGAACAATTTCCATGGCTTAAGCAAGAGAACAGTTCATAAACAGGGCAGTAAACATCTTGCTATATTAAATTTCTGTGTAAAAGTAAATTGTTTCATCTACATCAACATTCGATTTTGAAGGCATGGCTAGATAATACATTTTTTCCTCTACATTTCTATATCTTGCATGTGGAAATCGACCATTTCTAGCTCAAGATATGGCCAATTTCGTACTACAACCTGTTTGGACAATTTAGAGCAGTCTGTTCCATTTATATGATCCTTCTTCATCAACTTCTTTGATCTTCATCAACATGGAGCTTCATTACAGCATGATTCCAAATGATTCAAGCCAACTTTGTAATCATCTTTATGATTTTTTCCCAATTTAGCTTTGAAGACAAAGCTCTTTTAGGTCGGGATGGCTTATAATTAATCATAAGTCACCTTAGTCTAGACTAGGCTAGGGGATTAAGTATAAAAGGGGAAGATGCAACTTGTGAGGGATGTATTTACCATTTTCAAGCAATACATACTTTGATTTTCCTTCCTCCCACCATCTAAGAGGGTGCGTGCTCTTAGCCACCAAGATATGGGGTGCATACCATGTCCACCTTGACATGAGGTGAGTATTCACGTTGCAACTTACATCAATGATCCTTAGCCTTCAATGGCAAATACTATTTCATGCCTAGCTACCTTGGCTATGGCTTCCTTGCAAACATGGTGTATTTCTTGTATTTCTTTGCAAGTATGGTGTATTTTATAAATTTCTAGTTGTATATCTTGATGTGAGAAGTAGTATATTACAATGCATTATGCTTTGTTTTATTTCCATCAACCCACAAATCCACGTGCTTCAATCCCATCTATCCACAACTTTGTAGAACATGAGGGTTGTCACTAGTACACTAGGTCTTTTTGAACAATGGGGCATATTTGAACTCTAACCCAATATGCAGCTCCTTCTTTCCTATATTCATTTTACTTAATGCTTGTGCCCCAATTGTAAGCATATGAATTGATTGCATAGAGATGCTTATGAGAATATGAGGTTTAGTAAAATGAGAGTTAGACCACTAGAGAGAATCCAAATGACACACTCTTATGTTAATAGTGATAGGGTTATTGAGTTTACAATGATAAACTAGAGAGGCACAGGTAGAGACACTGAGATAGACACATAAAAAAGTTAACAAAAGTAGTTGGTTTGGTATCTATATATAGATAGGTTTGAGGGGATGCATAAAGATACTTTGGTTGTCTCAGGAGATAAAGTGTAGATGCATAAAGAGGCACACAAAGGTATCAAGGAAAAGGAGGTAGCTTAGTATAGTGAGGCAAGATAGATAGACAGACATAGATCAATTACATACCATGGTTATAGATAAGTGATTATGAGTTTATATATGAAGGTTGCATAATCACATAGAAGATGTCATAGTAAAAGGATTGATTTTTGTTGCATCTTCATGGTTAAGGAAATTATATGTTCTTTGTTGCCCCTAAGAGAGCATGGGCTGGAGAACTTGGTGCCTTGAGGATGTGTTACATTGCCACATCACATAGGTTGCACGCATGTGAAAAGAAAAGGCTTGATTGCTACACTTGTATGCTAATTTCTCGTTAATGATGGTTGAGTACATACCATACACATCCATTTAAGCATGCCTTTGCATACAACCAAGAATAGCAATTTTTTTCACTTTTCCCAAGTATGGATGAGGAAGTCCAAGCTATTTTGGGTCTAGTGGGATATAAGTGAGGTTGGGTACAGTGATAGTGATATGTTCCATGATAAAGATGAGGGCTAAAAGTCACCGATTAAGGATCTCTTGTAATAAAAGGCCATGACATTTAGTCCGATGTTCCTAATTGACATTTATGTGACATATTAGACACTATTATGTGGGGATACCTCTTGCTTGGAGTTCAAGGCTAGGAAATTAGGAAGTGGGCTACAATGCAGTATTTTAGTGAGAGGGTTTTCTAGCATTCTTCTAGTTGCTCATGGCCAAAAGGCCGTGGGGGTTGGTGTTTTTGTGATAGTGAGCTTAAAGTGAGAGACTAGCTATTGGGTCCATTCTGGGTCTTGACCAAATATAGTAGTCAGCTAGGGTATAAATCTTTTCCTTAACATAGATGTGATGACGTGCAACCATGCAGAATTAGTTTAGAGGACTCTAAGGATAGAATTCTATCAATGCAATAGATCACTTCCAATGTATTTCTCTTAGTTGTCTATAGAACATCCAGTACCAATCTAGGGTACAATTAAATTCTACAAATGTAATATCTTGTAGTCTTGTAGAATCGATTTATTGAGAACTAAGTTATCATGGTTATTTCATTCATGATTTAGGGACATATATCCATTATAACATGATCAATTACAATTTAAAGCTAGAGTAGTAAGAGTTTTTCAATGCGATTTGCAATGGCCATTCATAGAGTTGAGGACATTATATTTTGGCATGCCAGTATTCTAAAACTAAAGAAGTTTATTAGAATATTGAGCACTTATTGCATGCATATTTTAGTGAGAGTGGAATTAGTTTCTAACTTGTGAAGATAATACTAGAATTACATAGCATGTTGCTAGCATTAGGCATGTGTTAACATCAAAGAAAGAGGAAAAAACCTATGCAAGATAACAATGTTTGCTACTATGAACAAGGGAGGTATGTTCATCATGATCAATAGGTTAAGGTTAGCATGCACTACTTTAGTAAGCATACCTACAATCACCAAGGTGGAATTTTATCCTCCTCGTACAATGTGTAGTCCATTATAAAATCCAAGCCAATATATTCCCATTTCATTTGAGGAATATCAAGAGAGTATAGTTTACTAGGTAGTTTGAACCTTTCAGCCTTGATCCTTTGTCAGCTCAAGCATTGGGTCACATATCTAAGAGTATCTACATTCATTCATGGTCAAGAGTAGTTTTTTCTAATAGTAATCAGGGTCTTGGCATAGCTCAAATATCTAGTCATAGGGTTGTCATGTGCTTCCCAGAAATTTTTTTCTTTAGCTCCTAACTTTTGGGTACATAAAGACTTTGCTAATAGTATAGTAGCTCACCTTGAAGAATTAGTTCTTGAACTTAGCCTTATTCTTCGAGTTCCTCTTCTCTAGATGAATAATCATTTTGATCTCTAGGTATTCATGATCATTGGGGGCTTCAATGTCCCCACTGCATCAAGAATGGGATTGCTAGGCATTGAGATGAAACTTGCAAGGCTTCCTTGTCTTGAAGGATCTTCAATTATTAGGATATTCAAGAAGGATTTCTCATTGAGAGCATCATCCACCACATTTTCTTTACCAGGGTGGTATTTGATGTCAAAGTCAAACTCTTGTAGGACTTTGATCCATCTTCTTTGCCTCATGTTGAGATTTGATTGAGTAAAAATCCACTTAAGACTCTTATGATTGGTTATAATTGTGAATCTATGACCATGTAGATAGTGGCAATAGAGTTCGAGAGTGTGAATGACTACTAGTAGCTCCAAATCATGAACAGCATAATTCTTGTCGTATGGTTTGAATTTCCAAGAAGAGTAGGTGATGGATCAATCTTCTTGAGAAAGTATGCAACCTATGGCTACTAGACGACTTCAAATTTCTAAGAGAAGTCACAGAGCTTTAATGCTAGAGCAGTAGTGATATATAAATTTAGCTTGTTAAATCTCTCTTGCTCCATAGGAGTCCATACTATCTTGGTCTGCTTCTTAAGAAGTTGAGTCAAGGATGCGGTGATGAGAGCATAATCTTTGATAAAGATGTGGTACCATCTTGTGAACCCTAAGAATCCCTTAATTTCTCAAAAAATCTATGGAGATGGCCAATCTTGGACATCCTTCACTTTGGCAAGATCAATTAAGATTCCTTTGATTGAGACAATTAAGACTAGATACTCAATCCTCTTTTTGACGAAAGCACGTTTACTCCATTTTGCATAGAGCTTATTCATCCTCAAGATTTCAATCACGATCCAAAGGCGATGTTATCAAAGAATAAAAGAATGAGCTTGTCAAGGTAGGACCTCAAAATATATTGTACTAATCTATTGAAAGTACTTGGAGCATTAGTTAAAACAAAGGATATAATTGTGAACTCAAAATAGCCATACCTAGTGTTACAAGTAGTCTTTGGGATATCCACATATTTTATTTGGATTTGGTAGTACCCTGATCTTAGATTAGTCTTTGTAAACATCTTTGCTCCTTGAAGCCTGTCAAGCAACTTACCAATTCATGGGATGGAATGTTTATTCTTGATGGTTACTTGATTCAACTTGCAATAATCAATGTAGAGTCTTAGGGTCCCATCCTTCTTCTTTTGGAAGAGTACGGGGGCATCCCAAGGTGAGTTCTTGGTTTGAATGAATCCTTGTTTTAACAGTTTCTTGAGTTGTTCCTTTAGTACTATAGACTTGAAATTTGACATCTTATAAGGCCTTTTTGTAATCAAGCGGCTTTAGGGGGTTAATTTAATCTCATGATCTACTTTACCGCTAGGGATAGTTCTATTAGATCTTCAAGAAATACATCATAATATTCACTAAGCCATGAAGGTTCTTTAGGAACTATGGGTGGTTTTACCTTATTTATTTTGATAAGATTGATGGGTAGTCCTTTTCTTAGACCCTTAATTAGTCAGCTGGCTTTGGCTAACTACAATCTAGGGTTGTCTACATTTCCATGAGTTTGGATTGAAGTTACCCTAATGTCCTTAAAGGTAATCTTCCCTTCTCCATAATGGATACTTTCCTAGATAGAGACTAGCCAATCCATACCTAGGAGATAGTCATAAGTTCCTAGAGACAAAATCCAAAAGCTTGCCTTTGTGTGTTCATTTCCTAAGTGAAGTTCTATGTTTTTGATTGTTTGGGTTGAGTAGACTTCTTTTCCATTTTCCAATTCAACTATCACTTCCTAGTAGATTCAAGTTCTAGTTGTAATTTCATTATATACTTAGGATACATGAATGAGTGAGTAGCATCACAATCAATGAGAATATGAAAAGATTTACCTTGGTGCTTTCTAGACACTTACAGAATGGTATTGCTGTGCAAATCGGATGCCGTATGCATACATAGCAAGTGTCAGAAGGTCCCCAAGAACAAAGAACTCTACTTTTTGCTCAAAATCCAAGAGAATAGACTTGCACGACATGAAGCAAGAAGACCAATTGGGTACAATCTCCCCCTATACCTTATATGAGCACTCCACAAAGCATGTATTTAATATTTTATTCATCTCAAAGCTCAAAAATAGCCCAAATTTACAATTAGCATGCTTTAGCTTTTGTGTTTACTTTTGTCCAAATAAAGAATAAAGTGATTGGGTGCCCCAAGAGTCGGGTTGTGCCCAAATACAATGACCAATAATGAATATTTAAATTGTGCGCCCATGCGCATACAAAATAATAAATATATGTCAAGCACTTTAATAAATAAGTGCGTCAAAATAAATATTGGTGCCATGCCTTAGACGCACGCCTATCAAAAATGATAATTTCTTCTAAATAACTTGAATGCACAATATCGACCAATGCTTCCCAGCGCCATCACTGCCTGCTCTACACATCAACTGAAGCATTCACAATTGTTAGAAAATAATAAAATTAAACCGACAAAAGTGAATACCTAGCAGTCTTCAGCTACAAAATAAATAAATAGGTTGGAACTCTGTCCTAACCTTAATTTAATATGAGTGCGCACTCTAAACTCATAAACGTCCATTAATTTAAATATGTATTTTGCAGATTCACCCGCTATGGAATCACCCACTTGCACATTAAATTAACATGGCGCCCGAAAAGGACAGGCGTCCCCATCAACTTTTCGCACAAGGAATCCACCTTGTGTACGAGCCCCTGCAAATAAATATAATTTTACGGAATCCACTGCAAAACCTCATGAAATCCACCATGGAATATGCCTCTTGGCATCAGGTATATTGGCATCTAGCTTTTTGATTGTTGATAGCCACATGGATGTTGCCTCTTTCCACTTTTTCATAAACGGTATGGTATTTTTTTATTTGATAGCCCCAAGAAACAAATTTGGTCACATACATCTTGCCATGCTCCTTATCTTCACCCTTGATTATTGAAATTACCCCTTGTTGGAGGGTTGCAAGGAGGGTTTTCATTGGCACTATTTGCCCTAACACAACATTGGGCTTGAAAGTGTCTTGGCTAATTGCAAATGAAGCAACGTGTTGGAGTCCTTGATTGACATTAATAGGATTAGGGTTATTTTTGCTAGTTGGGTGATTCTAAACATTTTTTCCATGATTGAGGTGACCCCAATTCTAATTTCCCATTTAAAGATTGACTCTAGCCTTCTTCGGCAAGGAGAATCCTTAGTTTGAAATGTGTGGGGGCCTAGAGGTTACATCTAAGGAGGGAATGTACCAAGGGCTAAGATCGTAGCAAATCATCCTTGAGGTCGGAAGGCTTCATGGCTTTTAGCTGCCCATTTAGTGATGGATTCAAGCCTTGACATAAATGAGCTACTTGTTGTGTTATTATCATGTTGGGAGACACACTTGTAAAGAAGTGGGAGTAGTAACCCTCCACTACCAAACCTTTCTACCTCAAGCTAAAGAATTCATTCATCTTTTGGATTTGGTAAGATGGGGATAACTACATTCCTTGAACTATCACTTTAATTTTCTCTCAAGTTTGGGAGGTTCTCCATGACAGTTTAGTTGCAATACCACTGTTTCCACTAGACACGAGCCTCTTTGGTAAGACAAAGTTAGGCAATCATAGCCTAATTGCCTACAATCACCCCAATAGCAGATAAACAATCCTCAATTTTCTCAATCCATGTTTCAGTATTGGTTTGTATTTTGGGCCCCTAATTGTTGAATTCGTGAGACTTTACTTGCTTTAACATAAACTTATTTCCTTGTCATTGGGGATTAAAGGCCACCTTTGCTTAACCTCCTACATTTACTTATACTTATTGCCCACACATATGTATACTATAGGTAGCCACATTGCCCATCTTTGTCACTTTATTCTTTATTCTTGACATGACAATTAAATAAGGAAAGGAAAGTCATACATTGTGAGTGTTAGAGTTCCCACATATCGTCTTGCTCTCTCTTGCTTGAATATCCATAGCTCTTGCTTCTACTTACACTTCCACTCTTGCTCCACCTTTCAATAGGTACTAGAGCAAGCATTCAAGGAGCTTCACTAATATTGCATTTAGCTCGAGAAGAGAGTTTGACTTACAGCTTTCACGGTAGCATCATTTCAGTCCATTTGAGATATGCATTGGCTTCCTTACCTGCAACATTTATTCTAGGTTAGTTGAGGAGCTTTCTTGGGCTTAGATGAGTCTTGTTGAGTTCTTTAAGTGGATATAGAGCATGCTATAGAATTCATGGACAATTATGACGTTTTGGCCATAACTTTTGCATATAATAGCTCAAAACAAAGAGTGTGATGAGAACTATAAGTTTGAGCAATAAAAGAGTTGATTTTGTGCATTTTTTAGTTCTTTGTTTTACATAGAAGAGAATAGTTTTGGTTTGGGCAGCTAGCATTCATAGTTAATATCTATGTATTGAGTGCCTACATGCTATTGAAGTATGCTAGATGGTTATGTTGATGCTTGATATTGTTGTTTATGCTAAGATATGGTTATGTTGAGCTCTACATCTTAAATTTGAGCTTTGTTGCTTGCATTTCAACAATGGCTATTTGCTCTAGTAATTTTCGGCATAAAGACTTACTGAAGATCTATGCTCATAGATTGGATTCTATGAACTCTATGCACTGAGCTTCCTTTGTCACTTTTCATACTTCATATTTTCTTGAGTGGAAGTAATTGATATTTTTACATAGAGCTTGATTCATTTGAGCCAATGGGAGACTCTGTTATGCTTTGTTGGTTTATGTATGTTCTTTCACTACAGAGGTTTATGAATGTAGATTGATTTGCCTTGGATTTGCATACCTTGTACCACTTATTGTCAATAGTGGACATATGCATGCATTGTGCTATGCATTTGTGTACTTGTGATACCTTGGATGCTTTGACTAACTTTGGTACTTTCTGGTTTATGCTACACTACTAGCTGCATTTTAATCTCAATTGTTACCCATATTTTCTTGGTAATGCATTAGGAAGAAAATGAACTCAAAAATGGGTCATTTAGCCCTCCTCTCTATTCTCCCTAAAACAAGAAAAAAAGGAGAGAAGAATAGTAAAAAAATAATCATTGTATCTTTCCACTTTTGCAATATTGTTTTGCCTTTTTTTAATTATCCACAAAGGTTTTACTCAGATTCCTTCTCTCTCTCCATTTAACAACCATTTTTGAAGCAAATTTTATATTTAAAAAAGAGTTACAAGTGTAGTGCTTGGTTTTCAATGTGAAATGATTATAGTAGATATAAAATAATTGCTATTTCAATAAAAAGTGGAAAAAATAAAACTTTGGAAGTTCCTTTCAAGATATTTTGTAGATTTTTGATACTCTAGCTTTTGGTCAAAAAACAAACTTGTTGGTCAATTTTTATGTTTTTTGGAGATTTTTTTGGAGGTAAATTTGAAATTTCTAAAATACAAAAACTCTTAGATACCCCTACTCACTAAGCCAATTTTTCCTAATTCACATATGATCAAATTTATGGAATTTTTCCTTATTTAGAATGTGAAAGTGGATGGCATCAAGCTACCTCTGTGCTATCAAACCATTGTTTTTTATTAAATGATGATTTCTATAAAATATGATTTTTTTAGTGTATCATCTAATGTTTTTTTGCTTTAGATTTTGTCAACTTTCATTTTCGTTCTTTTACAATAAATCTCATTTTTTTGAGTTTTTTCATGCAACATACGATTCCACATATAAATACCTCTATGAACATATAAATACCTCTATGTGACATACCCCCACATGGAAGTATCCTAAATCATACATGGTTTGCATACATGCATTCATAGCATGATTACTAATTCATAGTCATACAAACTATAGACATGAACACACAATAGTAATTCTTCATTATTAATAAAATAGTATGACAATTTGCATTTACATGAACACACATCAAGAAAACAAGACCAACATGGCATATTCTCAACATAACCAACCAAAGCAAATATCCTAATGCATGTGATCCCTTAAGCATCACCTCCTTTGTGGTAGCAAGAAATTTTCAACATGATATATCGACCATCCTTAATTGGGCTCCCACATGAAATCTAAGGCAAAGTAATGATAGGGAAAGAAAAACCAATATAGTCACATGCCAACAACATAGTTGAATAATATGGTATCTACACAACCAACCACAAAGCATAATGTCAGACTAAACAATGTAATAAGTTTTCATGGCACACTCCCACCAACCATAAAGTCACATGGCATACTCAAAGATCAAACTATAGTCACATGATGAAGTACATAATAAACATCTAAATATAGCAACAAAATGAGATGTCTAGAGTCTCTCAAAAAACCCTCTCTCCCTTAAAACAATACCAGTCCACACACAAGGGTGAACAAACATTCCCCACCATAAAGCATGTCATCGAACTCTAGACACATGCAATTTCTCATCTCCTCTACACTGGCCCGTGCCAAACCACCACACCCCACAAACACATCCAAAACATAGTTGTAGCACTCCGTAAATGTAGCCAATAACCACCTAACCATAATAACAATTAAGATACAAAATTTTGTGACCATGCAAGTAGAAACAATGAAATAACTATACAAGGAAACCTGATAGCAAAAACATACAAAACTACTTACCGATAAAAAAGATGAGACCTCTCCGCCCCACCTCTGAGAATAACACCATCAATATCTGTGGGAAAGACACAATCATCCAACATGTAGCCATGATACGCTGGAAAAAACCTCTCTGAAATCTTCTCTCCAGCCTCTCTATCGTAGCAAGGTACAACATAACCAACACAATGCCAAAGACACATTTTTCAAAATTCGACCTGCAACAAACGATGCATCGTTTGGCTTGAATTGATTTGACCTACCCTCTGCATCAACCTACATCATTTGACCTTTGCATCAACCTACATCATTTAACCCGCAAATGATGCATCGTCTGGCCTGCATTGATTTTCAAAAGTCTCAACCTACAAATGATGCATCATTTGGTCTGCATTGATTTTCGGAAGTCTCAACCTACCCTTTGCATCAACCTGCATCATTTGACCTGTAAACAATGCATCATTTGGCCTGCATTGATTTTTGGAAAGTCTCGACCTGCTTTTCTAAGTTTTTAGATCCAATGCCTGGTACAATGAGAAGGTCAATCGTTTGACATGCATCGTTGCATCGACCTAGATCGTCTGACCACGTCATTTGATTTCATTTGAAATCTTGACCTAGTTGCGATATCTTGTTTGACCTCTGATGCAACGAGAGCAAAAACTTGCTACATAGGATGTGACAAGAGCTTAGATTACACAATGTGTGCAAGGAGCTAAGATCACCTCTAGTCCACGTGCCCGCAAACGATTTGGCAGCTCCTGTGGTTTATTTCGCATAAACTTGCACCTGCTTGTGCACATTCTCTTAGGTTCTTCCAACAAGAGATATTAAAATCCAAAACTTCATATAACCATTTAAGGTAAAACTCTAAGGAACCAACCACCCTCTAAGGAAGGGTCTTTTTTTCCTTTTGTGCATGCTCTCTTTTTTAGAATAATGAACAATTATTTTTTATAGAAAGCTGATGCAACTCCCATTAAGGTGACTATTAGAGGGTTATGGAGGCATTTAATGTGCATTGCCTTTTGCTTTGGTTAATCTACTAGAACTTCCTTTAAACCTAGGATATGTGCACGTGGGTTGATGCTTGCAATTGGATATTTCTATTTAGAGTAATCTAGGCCAGGGTGGATTTAATGCTAGAAAGGGCAAGAGTGGGTTTAAAGCCTTTAATAAGAGACCACCCAATCATGCCTACTCTTATACATTTCTCTATTTCAACAAGAACATGGATAAGTCCAAGAACTCCCCCCTAAACCTTTATGTGGAAAACTGAGTAGGATGTGGGAGCATGGAGACATTCATACCACTTATGGGATAGTTTATAAAAAGACTACAAATTCCTTCTCTCTATAAGATGCATGTACTTGCAATTACATAAAAAAATTTATATCACAAACTGGCCATACATAAAAGAACATGTACCACTTATAGTTGGTGCAACAAATGAGTCTATCCTTGCTATTTTACAATGGATTCTATCCTCTACTGCAAAACATGTCTACTCACACATACACACACACACATACATACACATACACACACACTCTCTCTCATATCCTGGCCTATGTGTCGATTGTCTCACCTAAAATGGTTATATCATCATAAAGTGCAAAAAAAGGGGGCGTGGCAACCCCCCATCCTCCGCGTGCACGCAAATGATGGGGGAGTTGTTGCCCCCCTTTTTTCTTAGTGTAGGTAGGAAGCATATGCAAAGGAAAAGATTCTAAGTGAGTTCACTTGTACAGCTTGCATGTGATCTCTGTGTGTGTGGTCGACCTGACTACTTTGCAATCTTGAGGATGATGACTTGTGGCTTGATGACCAAATGTTTCATGATCTTGAGTGAGAGAGAAAGACATACACAGAGGTTGAGGGAGGGAGGGAGGGAGGGAGGGAGGGAGGGAGGGAGGGAGGGAGGCAAGGAGAGTGTCTCTTGGCTTGAATCAATCAAGGTTTGAGAGAGAGAGAGGGGGGGTGGGGGGGGACACACACAAAGGTTTGTGAGAGTGAGAGCAAGACTAAGACATTGAAAAAATCAAGAGTTCATGTTGAAAGATGTCTTCTTTAGGAAGACAACATTCTTAAGTAGGATTATATTGAGCTCTTGCTACCAAGGTAGCTGGTCGTGACTCTAAAGATTATATTACTAGGTTTGGAGGGTTGTGCTAATGCGTGTGTAAAATGTCCCAACAAACAGCCCAAATGTCTTTCTGTGTCATTTTTTTAACATACGTCATGCAAGTCTTTCACTCAACCTAATGATATTTTAGAGTTATTTAGATGTCACTACTAAACATTCTCTATGATGTATCATAAATGGATAGTTATGTGACCCAATCCTCTAAAGTTTGATGAATCTACTTATTCATTGTGGCTCTTAAATTTTGATGATTTTGCTAATTCATTATTTAGACTTCTTAAGTTGCAATGATAGTCGCTACAACTTTTACGTTATTCAAACCCTCTTGAGACTTCCTCTATGACGCCCTTTTTCCTTTGCACTTTCCTCAATTTGAGAGTTGTTGCCTTCTCTTTAACAAATCCACATTGTAAGCTCAATATAGAGTTATCTTATTTTTCATCAATTTCCAACCCAACAGAGAGCACAATATGTAAAGTTTTGCCCTTTTTTCATGGAGAATAGGTGGTGATTAGATAAAGCACATGGTTTCATTAAGAAATGGAGAGCTTGTTTTGAGTGAGAAATAACTGCAAGAACTATTGCCTCCAACACAAAAATTTCAAGGATTGCAAGCCTTCATAGAGCATGAAGGGAGCAAACAAGGTCAATGTGTCTCCAAGATGGGATCATGCAGGGCATGCACACTACATGATTAGTAGCACACTATCAACAACCTTCTCCATTATGCACTCAAATGATCGTGTGTATGCATCTAATAGCATTGAGTCAATAAAAGGTAGTATTTTTGGCAAGTCAACTCCAGTGTATCTTGATATACCCTTAGATGATAGCAAGGATGTTGACTAAGTGATAATGTCAAAAGCAGAATATGATGACAGAGGTGTGCTATAATATTTCCACAATGAAATATTAACAACTCTTGATCTCATGCAAAAGCAGTTCAAAGTAATCTCCCACAACGAAAAAACCTTGGGCTAAGTGCTCCTTCCACGTGCATCAACAAACACCAGCTCCATGTCGCGTATAGGAAGCCGTGGCTTGAAGTCGTAGTTCACTACGGGAACACCCCTTCACAAAAAAAAAGGAATAATAATTGCAAAAATTTTTACATTAAACTCCCTCCCCTTCAGTCGTTGCATGGCAGGGAGAGGGAGTATGAGTGGTGGAGGGGCATGGGGAGGAGGTATGCAGCCCACCACTTGTGTGGCTATCCCCCCCCCTTTCAAGCTATATGAACCCCCCTCCCAAGCTTGAGGGGAGGGAAGGAAGAGGAAAGGAATCGTGGTGCTGCTGCCCGCCACCCTATGGAAGCTGCCCGCTGTCTTCGCCCAGCTGCCCCATGCCGCCAGGCTTCTGCCGCCTCTGCCCCCATCATCATCATCACCATCTTCGTCATCATCGTCGTCATCTTCCCCATCATCATCTCCATCCAATCATCACTCTCTCTCTCCATATCATCTGCCTGTGTACAAAAGCTTGGAAGCTTCTATTGGAAGCTTCCATTGAAGCTTCCCTGGACCTTGTTCACCCTGTGCCTCCAGTTTTTCTTAAAACCATGTCTTGCAAGGCCCAATTTCTGCATAGGGAAATGGTAGTAGGGAGTTCGAAAATCAGATAAAGGGTAAGGAGAGTTTGCTGAGTCGAGATCTACGTCATCGATGACTCCTAAGCAAAAGTCACGAGGCACACACGCGGGAGCTTCCACCCCAAGTACAAGAGTGGACAACGCCCCGATTCTTAATGCCAAGGTTTCGAAAATATTTCTGCATGGAAAAGTTACATAAAGAACGTTTAAAATCCACGTAGAGAAGCCTAAAATGCATTGGAAAATCTATATATACTTGTTTGATTTACAAGTTCAGTTGCATGACTAGCACTTGCATTGCTTGCATTTCCATGGTCAAGGGTAGTTGCAATCTTTTTGAACATATGATGCATAACTTAGAAGATGATATCGTGCTAAGACCGCATCCTTGTTACATAGGATAGGGCTTATGTCGCATAATGCACTTACGAAATAAATTCTTGGTTGTGACTCATGTAGAAGATAATTGTAGACGGACATTAGATGATATCCGAATAGTCACAATGCATGGAAAGGATTTATGAACTTTCCAAATTGCATGCGATGATAGTTACATTTTAGGTCGGGTTAAGTGCTGAAGGAAGGATTAAATCAATGATGGACTCATGGCATTCGCTCATGCATGGAGTTCTTTTATCAAAGTTTGAATGCATCTTCAGTAAAAATATTAAGCTTTGATTTCGTTGCATCAACGTAGGGTTTACAAGAGTTAGCCCTGAATATCAATCATTATAGCATAGGGCAAGGAAAAGAAAGATCATTGTAGATCCTTTAAGTTGCATAAAGGCAAAAAGGACTATGGTCTCAAAATTGCATGGAATGATGCATCTCACGTATCTTGCAGTTACTTACATCTTTTAGGGGAAAGTATTTGCAAATTTAGAAGAAAGTATTTGCATCTTTAAAAAGGGAAAGATCGTCTTAAATCGTGGGTTGGTTAGATCAACTGAGTAATTCGCGTATAATTGAGTAGCTTACATGAGAATCGTAAATGCATGATTAGTTAGCATATGGCGATCACCTCAATGTGCTAGGTAGGGTTAAGCTATGTTAAAATTTTGCCTAGTACCACACTTGGGATGCCGATCTAATATTTCCAATCTCAAAGGTCCTACCCACATTCTTGAAATGTTAGGACTATTTAATCACCGTGCAAGAATGATCTAGGGTTCCCACCCTCAGGATCAGTTGATCGAATGCTAGACTTCCACAAGAAATCTAGGAACCCTAGGGCCAAAATGTTTATCGACCTAGTAGGGTTAGGTTTTGGATTGGGTCAATAGGACTCCCAAACCCCACAACTTGATCAAAGGTATTCATGACCAAGGAATACCGTGTGATGAGAAAATAATCCCACAAGTTAGGTGCTGACACCTATCACGTGCAACAAGTTGCAACGTCGTATGGTCTTGTATCTAAGTCATAAAACAGTATTGCCACTCCTTAGACCAAGTTTGACGAGTTCTAAGTACACGTCTAACTTTTCTAGAGGATGAATAGTCATCCTGCTACATCACCCTTCCTTGGGACTGATTTGCCAAGCTAGGGGAGTTACGAATTTGCCAAGAAAGCAGTTGACTAACCAAGTTAGGGCGACGAGGTTGCCCAGGATTTATTGACCTTAATATAAGGAAACCTAAGGTATTGAAAATTTGGGTCAATAGGGTATAAACCCTAACCCAAGGAAAAAGGGTAAACAAGCAACTCGACTTACAAAACCCTTGGGATCTTGCCAAGTCGCGATTGATCCAGAATCGAATGCTGCAAGCATTCGAGGAGAAGGAATTAAACCTTAGTAATTGATGTTGAGGCCTGAAGGGAGAGGCAATTTTAGTTACCTCCGATTGTTTGCCTGACCCTATCCAAGGGGGTTGTTAGCCATGCCGGGTACGTGGACCGAACCCGCCGCGAGAGGTCTCTCCGTGGGTGCTACTGGGAATAGGAGGATGCTTGGGTGCTAGGGGAGGCTCTGACCATAAATCCCTTGCCTCCAGATCTTGCACAAGAGGCCAACATGACTCGAGATGGGATCTCAAAGCCCGCATACTAGTCAACGGGCGGAACTTGGAATAGCAATCCCTGTGGATTGCTGGAATAGCCGTCGGGCAGGTTTTATTTGATGTATCCCAAAGACTAATAAATAAAGATCAAATATTGAAAAAGGAACTTTCTTGACATTGTTTTTCTGTGTCAATGCTTAAGTTACGTGAAGAAACCAGTGATTAATTTGGTTAATTAAGAAATCTATTTTTGCTTGTCAAACTAAATGTGGTAGGTAATTAGATAACTAAAGCAACTCGAGGAAAGTGTGGTGGATGTGACCCTGGGTCCGTCCTACGGAAGGGTGGTCCCGGTTGGCCGGGAACTTTTCTCAAAGGATTTGACAGCGAGGTAACAATGACCTAGAATCATTAGAGCTAGAGTCCCAATTTATGTGGTTTTAGGGGAATGGAATGGGACTATGCCTTACGGGCAGAGCTTAGCATCCCTCTCATTTCCCATTCTCCTTGAACCAAGTGCAGTATAAATCCGCTTCAACCCTGATGTTTTTGAAAAAAGTACTTCGTCTGGAGCTCGACACTATCTACCTTCTAGAAACTTGACCATTAGGAAAACCCTGATTCAGGTCGGTCCTAAGTGGGAACGGTCGTTTCGTGGCAGACTTGGGAAGACCTAGATAGCAAACCCCGTGACATTCCTTGAGAGTGCCGGGCGGCGCTTTCTAGACTCTCTTCCCGATGGGCTGCTAAGAGGTGTCCTACAAGTAGACAAGGGGGACACATTACATATGCATACAAGGATGCATGACACATATTGAGGAGGAGTTGCATGTGGGTAGCCAAAGCAAGGATGTGTCTTCCTATGATAAGTCCATTGTGGCTTTCATTGAGGAGAAAGCTAGGCCATGTAGATTGAAAAAATTACTAGCACTTTGTGGATCTCCGCAAAAGGTGGATGATCTCCCAAGTGAGTATAATGGTATGATTGTTTTTTAGCTTCTAGCTACACACAATAAGAAATGAATGATAGGTATGGAACAAAAATATGATGGTCACCTTTCGCTGCACTCACAAACAGATATGGAAATACAGTGCATAGTGCGTTTGAGCTATTGTCTTGGAAGTCTTCAATGTCTCAAGGTAACTTATCCTTACAACATAACTGAGAGAAGATACAACGATGTTTTTTTCCATGGTCATTTAGACAAACAAGTGAGCATGGGCTATCCTGTAAGTGAGGGAAACTCCAAGATAACATGTCCTTATTGTCAAAAGGTTGTTAGTTGTACAGTTGTTTGCATATGCTCGATCTATTATGTGTTGCCACTAGACCCTACAATGACACAATTGGTGGTCCATGTTGGGGAGCATACTCACAATGTTCAACAAGGCTCAAAGAGGGCCCATGAAAAATACAGATGCTAGTTGCTCGGCAGATGTTGTTTGAATCTTTGACAAAATAATATGAATCAAAGGCAATTGAGGTGAATCTTAATCATTTTTTAGAAAAAATGATGCCACTGGTGTAGAATAAATGGTAAGCTTATGTATCATTAGTTTTTACTAATGTTATATGCCTTACATTTGAAATAACCATCTAGCAAACACACAAGTTCAAAGGTATTGTTACACAAGAGAGAGCTAATCAAGTTCACGTCATTAGTGATGGGTATGACAACATACTTCTTTTGCAAAAACATAGTGTCTTTCCATTTTGCCATGGAAGTAGATTTCTTGGGCAAAGTGATGCCAAGGAGAAGTGCTTCTTGTTTGAAATTTCCACTAAGGGACCAACATTAGGGGTGGACTTAGTGAATCGTATGAGGTGAACAAGAACCAAAGATCTACGAAGTGCATGATGCACTTCGATCACACCCATAGGGTTGATAGATGGGCAACAATGTCTTATTCTGTTTATGATCCCAGGTATGTGGTAACATTATTATAGCTTACATTGAAATTGAATTGTTGCTAGCAAATACTATGCTAATGTATCAATCATCAACTAGCATGACAGCATTGTAGATGATTGCAATATGTGAATTTAAAGAGGAGGATGAAGAGTCTCAAATCTTGTTTTGCAAAAATCTGAATTTCGTCATGGTTTGATGTGGCCATCATCTGGCCATGGTCCTCCTAACTCTACTTGATTCATGTTCGATGAAGCAAGTGCAAATTGGTTGGCAATAAGGGCTATATACAATGGAGGATTGCATAACATAATGGAAGGGAGGGAGCACTCTTGTATTTTTCATTGGGAGCAATGTTTACAAAGGCATACCATGAAATTAGTCACTATAGATAAACAAATGCATCACATTGAAATGTGTGAAGCATGGAGGCTAGCAATGACAAGTCAACAGGCATTGCTCCATACCTTTGCTATCTTGAGATTGGTGGGCACAAAATGTAAAAAAGAATAACATTAAGGCTTTGGATAGGTGGTTAAATTGGTGGCAGCAAAGAATTTCCCATTAGGGAGGAATTGAATCTCATGTAGGTTTGTTGTTTTTCTTAGCTCATTAAAAGAATTTCTACACAATGTACTAATGGAGAGAGCTAATAACTTTATTCTTGGATTTTACTCTATAGGATAACAAAAGTCCCTAGGAACATGCTCAGATTCCAAGCATAAACTTGTCAGAAAGCATCCATGCTAGTTGGTTAGCAAGTGAAGGTGGAAAATGAAAGATATCACTCTATGATGCATGTGTTAGTGATGTTTTGAATGCATATATCCAATGTGCAAAGAGGTTGGACTATACCACGGGTAGGTATATTGGATCTGGGCCTTCAATGGACTCTTTGATGGCTAATGCTAGCAAAAGGGAATCCCCAAATCCTACCTCTATTGTGCATGCATTGCAAGGTGTTGTAAGCTCGCAGTCCTTTGTATGAGAAGCCCACAATGCAAGGTGATAGGGAGACTCTACATAGAGAAAAGAAGGGAAGTGGAGTAGTTGCAAGTTCCCACAAGCCGAGATACGTGACTAAGTCAAGGCAACAAAAAAATAAGGGCAGGCCATGAAGTACACAGTTTGATGATGGTGAGTTGGAAGAGCTATATATCCAGGATGCTGAGGAGAATGATGAGACACCAATCAAGCCCTTGGAAAGTGGAGTAAATGTGCCAAATGTAGGAACATCGACCTATGTAGAAGAGGTAGAAGTGGCACAGGAGAAATGGGCTTTATGAAGGATGCCACCTAGCTGTGTGAGAAAATGTCTTCGTATGGAGGGTAGAAAGAGTTGTAGCAACAAGTTACAAAGTTGGTAAGTGGGGTTAGTCGCACCATGCTTTTGGTCCAAGAAAGTCTATGAGGACAAGACCATTGCATAATGGATATGGTTTTGCAATCATGACATCATGCATATAAATGTTGTGTAGAAACAAGTGATAGTATCACCAATGGTTCCTTCTTTGTGGCCAGTTAATATAGGGACAAATATATCAAATGAAGAGCGTAGCAGTCTAAAACATGCTAGTTTCGAGTTTGCCTACTTTGCAACACCATCAAAGAATGAGAAGAGAAAACCTCCTACTTTTTCAGACGGTGGTTCAAGTAGGAGGAGACACAAGTGGAGGCATGGAATTTCCAAAGATGCACAAAAGAGAATAGAGGCAGTTGTTTGCATGGTTGCGACCTTCTTGGAGGAGATAGTGAAACTTGAGAGGCAACATTTAGTATTTGGAGACTTGACAGAGAGTTACTATGATGTGCACATCAAAGAAGAGCCTAGGTGACCTACACTTGTCTTGATTTTCAACAAAGAGAATCTACCCAAAGGCATTTCTTCCCTACAAACATATGTATTATGTATACGTGCATATACTTGGCCTTCGACCTAAGGGGCACATGGTTATACATCAGCCTACACTAACTCCCACTGACCTTGCCTTTGTGTTAGGTCAATCACGTAAGATATGCCCTATCATGTGGAAAGCCAAAAATAAGCACAACTCGTTCATTGTTTTGGTCCACTCGTCATTATGCTCACATCAGTAGGGTGTGGCATGTCCTTTTTTTTTTGCAAGAAGATTAGGGTGTGGCAATCTTGGAAATTTTCTAAATATTGTACTCTTTTTGGGAGATACAAAAGTTCTCCATTGCTCACTAGAGGAAGGTTGCCCATACTCTTTCTAGATATTGTACTCTTTTTGGGTGATGCAAAAGTTTTGGGTGTAGCAATCTTGGAAGATTTCTAGAATTTTGTACCATAGCTTCCTCAATTGGATATTAACTCGAAAAATCAATTTCAATTACAAAAGCACAAAATCGAAAGCTCGCAAAAATAACACACTCCTTCAAATGCATGTTTCTACTTTTTTTCTAGCTATTATCATCTTTTATATTTTTCTAATAATTTTTTAGGTTTTTTATTTTTTATTAATAAATATCAAAATTTAATTTTTTTAAAAAACTAGAAACCACAAAGAAATGAGAGAATTCTATCCATTTCATTCCATAATAATACATTACTTCATTATATTTTAAAACTTTGCACAAGTTTTATGACTTATGCTTTAAAAACCAAGGCACATGCAACTTACATCTTATGCAATGGATGCTCAAAGACTGTTGATGTTTTACTCAACCACTAACACACTTAAATGCACTCTAGAATGCTTCAAAACTACTCTCTAGCATTCAAACTTTGCATATGATTCATCTCTCACCCTCAAACTCCCATCCTCCTCTCTCATATGGACACATGTTAATGGCTATGGAGAAGAATAGAGAAACACTACATTTCTAGAGTGAGAAATACTAAAAAATCAGATCTCTAAGTACTCACCAACAACCCATAAGAGTGGTATCATCGCATAGAGGGTGAAGAGTAGTGTAAGGTGCCCGCCCATCAGCTGTCCAGGCACGCTTTTAGCGGTCCATCAAGAAACGAATCTAAGCGTCACTACCCAATACTCCCAGGGAATGTTTCGAGGTTTGTTACCTAGGGTTTCCCAAGTCCACCTCACAACGGAACATTCACGACTGAACCCACTAAGATCGACCTGAAATCTGGGTTCCTAGTTGTCAAGGTCTCCTGATAGCATTCTAGAGTCATGTTTTGGACATCCTACTTTACACAGAGATACCCAATCCAAAGCAGATCCATACCGCACTTAGTTCAAAGAGAATGGGAAATGAGAGGGGTGTGCACTCAACCACTCTGCCCGTAGAGCATAGTCCCATTCCAGTCCCCTAAAACGGCATGAATCGGGGTTCTATACTAACAATTCCTAAGGTCGAAGACAGTAAACCTTGTGAGAAGCCTCCCAGTTCTTTGGGACCACCCTGCTCTAGGACGGACCCGTCGGGGGTTCCGCCCACCTATTTCCCTTAATAGCTTTAGTTTTCTAATTAGGTCCTGCCACATTTATGTGTGACACTTAAAGTCAAATTCATTAATTAAGCCTTTTAGGGAACATGGTTCATTCGCATAACTTACAGCACAGACACAAAAACAGAGTAAAGCAATCTATTGACAAACAAGTTCAAACAAGTTCCTTAACTTATCTTCAAGTTAATATTTGTCTCCTGCCCATATAGGAGAATTATGTATCCCTTCTGTCCAACAGAAGTATCCCTTCTGCCCTACAGAAGTAACTGGTCCAAATCACATGACACCACAAATTCAATCCTTTATCTAGAATAGGATCTCCCAGCATACCCAGACGTTGGGGACCACGAAGGTCTTCAACTCCATTCTAGACCTAACAAGGGGTGTCCAGAGCTCCAACTAACCCGCAAGCTATCTAGGAGCGAAACATCATTCCTGTGGTTGGCCTTTTCACCACTCGACCTTCGGCCCATGAATCGAGCAGTACTCTCTTTGGGTTAATCCGTGATGCGATCATGGAGGTGATCCACCTATGCAATATATCTTTCCTTAATTAAATCCTTTAAGAATCTAGCACAACAAGGCATTCATCCCTAATATCAATTTCTAGGAAAATATTCCTTTATTCCCATGGCAACTTGTCATCACAGATCCTTGCCATGCATTTACCATAGATCACAAGCACTTGGAACAATCATCCAAACAACAAACTAACAATTAGTTGAATGTAAAAGCATTTAGGATGTTGTTAGATCAACCAACAAAAACCAATTTTATTCTTGCCAAACAATGCAAAAACAGTCGCGATAACATTTCCATCGCATATCTACTCTCCCCCTTGGGATCAATGAGTGATTCTATATAAAATTTACTTAACACTTGTATGCACAATTTTTAATGTCATGATTATGCCATTCATAACCCTTGACCAATTCTTCCTTATAATTGCTCTATCAATGAATAAGCCACATGCAACTAGATACAATTAACTTTCCTTAATGCATGCACTTTGCAAGCTCGATCTTTTGAATACGTGAGATGAAATTTATCCCTTCTGATGACCTATACTCGTGATCATAGTATGGGGCCTAACGTATCTCATACGAGAATCAAAATAAGCATCTATCAATTTAGAAATACATTACTTACGACCGGTACCGCAGTTGGATTGAAAATGATGCCTTTGCCCGAAGCTTCATTGCTGGTTGTGGAATTGCCATCCGCATGTGACATTCTTAGCTTGGGGGCCATCATCCGCAAGTAGACTCAAGAGATTAAGAAGGCAGAATAGATTCGAGATGGGAGAGTGTAAGAGAAGATGGTTAAGTCGAGGATCAAGATAGAGGGAATTGAGCTAACTCTCTTCCTTGCAGCCTCTCTGGGTCTCTCTCTCTCTCTTTGAGGGGTATCCTTCTCTCTACCTCTCTCTTGCAGCCTCTTGAGGTCTCCTTATGCTCCCTTGTGCCTCCCCATGCCTCATATTTATAATGAATTAAAGAAGAGGGCTTGTGGCTGAGAAGTGGAGCCCTTTGTGGAGGCACAAAGTATAGATAAGATACAAAATAAAGAAAAGTGGACTACTAAGTCAAACATGCATAATTAACTATACTAATCAAATCACACTATAACTAAGCCAGTTGTAGGTAGGTGCAACAAACTAAATATAATAAGTGATAAGTCAATGGCCATGTGACAATCATAATGACCACCGACGTACTAAATGTAGAGGTGCAAAACCCTCTAGTCAAGCTGTCCATCATCAATGTTCACACTTGTTGAGCTTGCTATCTCAACACTCCCCCTCAAGCCCAACTGTATCTTTACAACTCCAAGTAAGATTCAAAACTTTTGAAGCTTCTCTACACCCATTACATTTGTGAAAATATCAACTATCTGATCCTCTATGCTCACATATACTAAGTTAATCTCTTCTGCAACTACCTTCACTCTCACAAAGTGGTAGTGCACCTCAATGTGTTTTGTCCTAGCATGGAACACTGGGTTCCTACCTAGGGAGTGGTATCATAAGTTTGATGCCTTTATGCAATCACAGGGCTACAGCAGGAGTGCTATGGATCTGTGTCTTTACACGAAGAAAGCTCGTGATGGTTCTTTATTGATTTTGGTACTCTATGTGGATGATATGTTGATAGCAGGGAAAGCTCATGATAAGCTAGATGCTCTTAAGGCTCAGCTCAAGAAGAGCTTTGAGATGAAAGATCTGGGACAGGCCGCTCACATACTTGGTATGCGCATTAGACGCAACAGGCATCAAGGACTCTGTGAGGTGCCCACCCATCGGTGTTCCAGGCACTCTTTTAAAGGTCTATCGAGAAACAAATCTAAGCGTTGCTGCTCGGCACTCCCAAGGAATGTTCCGAGTTTTGTCGCCTAGGGTTTCCCGAATCCGCCTCGCAACGGAACGTTCACGACCGAACCCACTAGGATCGACCTGAAATTTGGGTTCCTAGTTGTCAAGGTCTCCTGTTAGCATTCTAGCGTCGGGTATTGGACATCCTACTTTACGCAGAGATACCCAACCTGAAGCAAATCTATGCCGCACTTGGTTCAAAGAGAATGGGAAACGAGAGGGATGCGTTGCTCAACCTCTCTGTCCATAGGGCATAGTCCCATTCCGGTCCCCTAAAACGGCATGAATCGGGTTCTAACCTATCAATACCTAAAGGTCGAATGACGATAAAAACTTGTGAGAAGCCTCCCAATTCTCTGGGACCACCCTGCCATAGGACGGACCCATCGGGGGTTCCGCCCACCCGCTTCCCTTAATAGCTTTAGTTTTCTAATTAGGTCCTACCACATTTATGTGTGACACTTAAAATCAGCTTCATTAATTAAGCCTTTTAGGGAACAAGGTTCGTTCACGTAAATTATAGCACAGACACGAAAACAGAGCAAAGCAATCTATTGACAAACAAGATCAAACAAGTTCCTTAACTTATCTTCAAGTTAATCTTTGTCTCCCGCCCATACAGAAGAAATTATGTTTCGCTACTGTCCAACAGAAGTATCCCTTCTGCCATGCAGAAGTAACTGGTCCAATTCACATGGCACCAAAACTCAATCCTTTATCTAGAATAGGATCTCCCAACATGCCCAGATGTTGGGGGCCACGGAGGTCTTCAACTCCATACTAGACCTAGCAAGGGGTGTCCAGAGCTCCAACTGACCCGCAAGCTGTCTAGGAGCGAAACATCATTCCCGTGGTTGGCCTTTTCACCACTCGACCTTCGGCCCATGAATCGAGCAATGCCCTCTCGGGTTACTACGCGGTGCAACCATGGAGGTGATCCACCCGTATAATATATCCTTCCTTAATTAAATCCTTTAAGAATCAAGCACAAACAAGGCATTCAGCCTAATATCATTTTCCAAGAAAACATTCCTTTATTCCCATGGCGACTTGTCATCACAGACCCTTGCCATGCATTTGCCATAAATCACAAGCACTTGGAATAATCATCCAAACAATAACTAACAACCAATTGAATGTAAAAACATTTAGGATGTTGTTCGATCAATCAACAAAACCAATTGCATTCTTTCCAAACAATGCAAGAATAGACGATATAACATTTACATCGTATATTTGCTCTCTCCCTTGGGATCTAAGAGCAATACCATGCAAACATGTTCTTAACACTTCCTTCCTTCGGCTAGGGCATATGTTAAGGGATCAAACACTATTCATGATGTAAGTTCTATAGGTCACTTACCTTGATTGAAAACCCAACCCTGAATTTGGACTGGTAAAAGTCATCCTTATCCAACGGATCTCAAGACATCCTAGTTTTAACCCTTATGATTAATTTCTTGTACTAGCTCTTAGTCAAGTCATGAGGCAAATGGAAATTTATCCTCATATATCAAACATGTCATAGGCATAACATGTAAATACTTGATAAGATAAGTGTGAGATGATCTCAAGTAATTAGACTCCTATGCTCTTAGGCTAAGTACCTTTGAAGTATCTAAACTTTAAACTAGTACTTCTCCATTTATGATTCTTAATGTCATATTCTTTTAGCAATTATGCTATCTATAACCCTTGACTGTACTTTAATCTAGCATTTCTATGCCCAATCTTTTAATGTCGTTCTTTTGATGACTATGCCATTCATAACGTTTGACTAATTCTTCCTTGTAATTGCTCTACTAGCAAATAAGTCATATGTAACTAGGTGCAATTATCTTCCCTTGATATATGCACTTCACCAACTCCATCTTTCGAGTAAGCGAGATGAAATTTATCCTTTCCCATGACCTATACTCGTGCAATAGTATGGGCTCAATGTATCTCATACGAGAATCAAAGCAAGCATCTATCAATTTGAAAATACATTACTTACGACCGGAACCGCAGTTGGATTGATAGTGATGCCTTTGCCCGAAGCCTTGTTGTTGGTTGCGGGATTGTCATCCGCACGCGACATTCTTTGCTTGGAGGCCATCGTCCGCAGGTAGACTCAAGAGATTAAGAAGGTGGAGTAGATTCAAGATGGGAGAGCGTAAGAGAAGATGGTTAAGTCGAGGACGGAGATAGAGGGAATTGAGCTAATTCTCTTCCTTGCAGCCTCTCGGGGTGACTCTTCTCTCTCTCTCTCTCTCTCAAGCTCTCTTTCAAGCTCTTCCTCACAATCTCTTGGAGGGGTATCCTTCTCTCTACCTCTCTCTCGCAGCCTCTCGATGTCTCCTTATGCTTCCTATGCCTCTCCCATGCCTCATATTTATAGTGAATTAGAGAAGAGGGCTTGTGGTTGAGGAGTGGAGCTCTTTGTGGAGGGGGATCTTGGAAAGATCAGTGATCTGATGCTCAGATCATAAATCTGATGGTTCCATTGGCTCCGAAAGGGGGGTAAAACCCCCAAGACACTTGGTTAGAAAGCTCTCAGTTCACCTCTTCTTCTTTTCTCTGTTCGAAGTGCTGTCTACTGCTTGTAAACTGCGATCGCGGTGCGCGCGATTTCGCCAGTCACTTTTCTTTATTTTTCTTTTTATAAAATCTTCAAACTAACTAAAATATCACTTGTCTTTCCTTTTAAATGACATCTAGTTTCATATCGTTTTTTTAGGATAATATCTAAAATATACTAGCTTTGCCCAAAATCTAATGTTTTTGGACATTCCAAACTATACACATGAACTTAGTGATTAATATAACTCATAAGTCTCGTTCACGTTGTAATTTACGTGAAGGGTAGCTACGGCCTTTGCCAATTCGAGAAAAATATCGAATTTACGACTCTTGATTTTTCTAAATATTTTAAATTAAATAAAAATTGTCAATAATTAATGTTGGTTAGTTTTTACCTTAGTTAGTCTTTAGTTAATAATCTTACTAACTTATTAATTGACTAACTAACTTACGAATCAACCAACTAACTTTTATTGTGCGGAGATATTACATCCTCCTCCCCTTAGAGAAATCGAGATGTCCTTATCTCGAGAGAAACAGGGGGTATCATCTTGGAATATGTGGGTTATGGAACACCACACTTCTACTGCGCTACTTTGATCTCTCACAGACATACGGTCTTTTGAAAAAAACAACCTATGGTATTTGATATATTTGAGTCTTGTTTACAATAGAAAATTTATTGTAGTTACATCTCATGGATATCTTCTAGGTTTTTTCTAAGCACTTGGTATATTCTAGATCATTAGAGCTTGTACGGCTTCTTCCTTGTAAGCTCAAGTTCTCTTCGAGTTCCATTGGGACAATTGATATAGTTATGTCCAATGTTGTGGCACTCAGAGCATCGGTGTTTAGGGTGCTTTGGACATTCCCTTTTGAAATGACCTAACTCCCTGCAAAAGAAACAACGTGGAGCTTTATCACTTGTGGTCACAAGATTTTTGGTTGTCCTTAGTAAGATTTTCTTCTTTAGACAAAAGTGTTCTAGGATTCTTTTAGCAGATTGGAGTGGTCCTTTATCTTGGAAACTACATTTCCAGATTGTCATGCCCTTAGTTCGGGACTAAGCTCCATGGACAATTGGCTTTGCTTGTAATACTAAAGAATACTTCCAAGCTTCGACATTCTGGTAAGACCCAATCTATATTAGTTGAGAAGAAATGACTTAAGAGAAATTCATTGCACATTATGACTATCATTCCTTGCCAGAGTATCTCTAATCATTTGCAAGTTCTAGGCTCAAAATAGACGCAACTCATATTACTCAAGTTAACTGTAGTTACAAGAGCAAAGTTTATTCCAATACAAGTTGTATTTCATGTCGACAAAATTTCTAGGATTTCTAATAATCCTAAAGTGGTGTAGTAGGTTCTAAGTATTCGTCTTCATCTGATTTCTCTATATATCCGAAGACTGCACTTGTGTAACTTCGTTTTCTTGGAGACTCCGTATCTTTTGGACTTAAGTCAGGGCAGTCTACTTGGACATGTCCTAGCTCATTGCAATGGAAACATTGACGGTAGGGACATCTCCTACGGATGTGCCCTATCTCTCCACATGTATGGCATCTCTTACCCAGATCTCGGGAGTCATCCTTACTAAAATTTTCCGATTTAAATTCTTGGATGATTGGATTCGCTCGAAGTAATGCATCTTGCAAGTCTGTTGGACGCATTGCTTCAAGACGGTGGTTCAGAGGAGTGTTTAGGCCATGGCAAAACTTGGATACTTGCTGCGCAATATCCATAGGGGGTGTGTATTTTAGTAGGGTTACAAACTTTGAGTAGTAAGCTTCCAAAGTTAATTCTAGTTGCTTTAGCCTGAAGAATTCATTCATCTTCAAAGTCTGGTAGGTTGGCGGAAGGTATCGTCTGCGTACAGCATCTTTCAGCTGAACCCAAGTAACAGTGGCTTCAAAAACACCTTCATCTTTGCACCATTGCTTCCACCATAATCGAGCCTGGCCAACTTTAAGTTTGGCTATCATTACTTGATTGGTAGAGGCAGATCCCGAAGCAAAGAAATAGTCTTCCATCGACTCAATCCATATCTCTGCCTCTGCTGCAATGTCTATCCCTTCTCCATCAAACTCGGGTACCTTAATTTGCTTGAGAAGGAATTTCTTCTCTTGCATGTCAACATTCGTGGGTGCAGAAGGTGCCTAACAATCAAGCCATACTGCTTAGATTATTTTGTTTAGGATATGTCTACAAACCATACATTAATCAATCACGTATCATTACAAAATTTCGCTCCGATACCAACTGTGAGGTGCCCACCCATCGGTGTTCCAGGCACTCTTTTAGCGGTCTATCGAGAAACAAATCTAAGCGTCGCTGCTCGACACTCCCAAGGAATGTTTCGAGTTTTGTCGCCTAGGGTTTCCCGAATCTGCCTCGCAACGGAACGTTCACGACCGAACCCACTAGGATCGACCTGAAATTTGGGTTCCTAGTTGTCAAGGTCTCCTGTTAGCATTCTAGCATCGGGTGTTGGACATCCTACTTTACGCAGAGATACCCAACCCAAAGCAGATCTATGCCGCACTTGGTTCAAAGAGAATGGGAAACGAGAGGGATGCGTTGCTCAACCTCTCTACCCATAGGGCATAGTCCCATTCCGGTCCCCTAAAACGGCATGAATCAGGTTCTAACCTATCAATACCTAAAGGCCGAATGACGATAAAAACTTGTGAGAAGCCTCCCAATTCTCTGGGACCACCCTGCCATAGGACGGACCCATCGGGGGTTCCGCCCACCCGCTTCCCTTAATAGCTTTAGTTTTCTAATTAGGTCCTACCACATTTATGTGTGACACTTAAAATTAGCTTCATTAATTAAGCCTTTTAGGGAACAAGGTTCATTCACGTAAATTATAGCACAGACACGAAAACAGAGCAAAGCAATCTATTGACAAACAAGATCAAACAAGTTCCTTAACTTATCTTCAAGTTAATCTTTGTCTCCCGCCCATACAGAAGAAATTATGTTTCGCTACTGTCCAACAGAAGTATCCCTTCTGCCATGCAGAAGTAACTGGTCCAATTCACATGGCACCAAAACTCAATCCTTTATCTAGAATAGGATCTCCCAACATGCCCAGATGTTGGGGGCCACGGAGGTCTTCAACTCCATACTAGACCTAGCAAGGGGTGTCCAGAGCTCCAACTGACCCGCAAGCTGTCTAGGAGCGAAACATCATTCCCGTGGTTGGCCTTTTCACCACTCGACCTTCGGCCCATGAATCGAGCAATGCCCTCTCGGGTTACTACGCGGTGCAACCATGGAGGTGATCCACCCGTATAATATATCCTTCCTTAATTAAATCCTTTAAGAATCAAGCACAAACAAGGCATTCAGCCTAATATCATTTTCCAAGAAAACATTCCTTTATTCCCATGGCGACTTGTCATCACAGACCCTTGCCATGCATTTGCCATAAATCACAAGCACTTGGAATAATCATCCAAACAATAACTAACAACCAATTGAATGTAAAAACATTTAGGATGTTGTTCGATCAATCAACAAAACCAATTGCATTCTTTCCAAACAATGCAAGAATAGACGATATAACATTTACATCGTATATTTGCTCTCTCCCTTGGGATCTAAGAGCAATACCATGCAAACATGTTCTTAACACTTCCTTCCTTCGGCTAGGGCATATGTTAAGGGATCAAACACTATTCATGATGTAAGTTCTATAGGTCACTTACCTTGATTGAAAACCCAACCCTGAATTTGGACTGGTAAAAGTCATCCTTATCCAACGGATCTCAAGACATCCTAGTTTTAACTCTTATGATTAATTTCTTGTACTAGCTCTTAGTCAAGTCATGAGGCAAATGGAAATTTATCCTCATATATCAAACATGTCATAGGCATAACATGTAAATACTTGATAAGATAAGTGTGAGATGATCTCAAGTAATTAGACTCCTATGCTCTTAGGCTAAGTACCTTTGAAGTATCTAAACTTTAAACTAGTACTTCTCCATTTATGATTCTTAATGTCATATTCTTTTAGCAATTATGCTATCTATAACCCTTGACTGTACTTTAATCTAGCATTTCTATGCCCAATCTTTTAATGTCGTTCTTTTGATGACTATGCCATTCATAACGCTTGACTAATTCTTCCTTATAAATGCTCTACTAGCAAATAAGTCATATTTAACTAGGTGCAATTATCTTCCCTTGATATATGCACTTCACAAACTCCATCTTTCGAGTAAGCGAGATGAAATTTATAATTTCCCATGACCTATACTCGTGCAATAGTATGGGCTCAATGTATCTCATACGAGAATCAAAGCAAGCATCTATCAATTTGAAAATACATTACTTACGACCGGAACCGCAGTTGGATTGATAGTGATGCCTTTGCCCGAAGCCTTGTTGTTGGTTGCGGGATTGTCATCCGCACACGACATTCTTTGCTTGGAGGCCATCGTCCGCAGGTAGACTCAAGAGATTAAGAAGGTGGAGTAGATTCAAGATGGGAGAGCGTAAGAGAAGATGGTTAAGTCGAGGACCGAGATGGAATTGAGCTAATTCTCTTCCTTGCAGCCTCTCGGGGTGACTCTTCTCTCTCTCTCTCTCTCTCTCAAGCTCTCTTTCAAGCTCTTCCTCACAATCTCTTGGAGGGGTATCCTTCTCTCTACCTCTCTCTCGCAGCCTCTCGATGTCTCCTTATGCTTCCTATGCCTCTCCCATGCCTCATATTTATAGTGAATTAGAGAAGAGGGCTTGTGGTTGAGGAGTGGAGCTCTTTGTGGAGGGGGATCTTGGAAAGATCAGTGATCTGATGCTTAGATCATAAATCTGATGGTTCCATTGGCTCCGAAAGGGGGGTAAAACCCCCAAGACACTTGGTTAGAAAGCTCTCAGTTCACTCCTTCTTCTTTTCTCTGTTCGAAGTGCTGTCTACTGCCTGTAAACTGCGATCGCGGCGTGCGCGATTTCGCCAGTCACTTTTCTTTATTTTTCTTTTTATAAAATCTTCAAACTAACTAAAATATCACTTGTCTTTCCTTTTAAATGACATCTAGTTTCATATCTTTTTTAGGATAATATCTAAAATATCTAAAATATACTAGCTTTGCCCAAAATCTAATGTTTTTGGACCTTCCAAACTATACACATGAACTTAGTGATTAATATAACTCATAAGTCTCGTTCACGTTGTAATTTACGTGAAGGGTAGCTACGTCTTTGCCAATTCGAGAAAAATATCAAATTTATGACTCTTGATTTTTCTAAATATTTTAAATTAAATAAAATTTATCAATAATTAATGTTGGTTAGTTTTTACCTTAGTTAGTCTTTAGTTAGTAATCTTACTAACTTATTAATTGACTAACTAACTTACGAATCAACCAACTAACTTTTATTGTGCGGAGATATTACATCCTCCTCTACTTGTCTCACAAAGAGAGTACATTCATAAAGTCCTTGAGCGCTTCCGCATGCAAGACGTAAAGCCTATTGGCTGTCCATTGCCTTCTTATGTTAAGGTATCACAAGTTGATTTTCTGCAAACAGAATAGTAGAAGGCCGAGATAGCCAAGATTCCCTATGCATCCGCAGTGTGTAGTCTTATGTATGCCATGATAGCCACTCGTCCAGATATTGCCTTTGCAGTTGGTGTTGTGGCACGCTATATGGCTACACCTGGCAAGAAGCATTGGGATGCCGTGAAGGGTATCATGAGGTACCTGAAGGGCATTGCAGAAATGTGCATATGCTATGACAACCAGGATACAAGAGTCATGGGGTACACTGATTATGCAGGACATGCAAATAGTAGGAAGTCCACTTCCGGCTATGTATTCACCTATGCTGGAGGTGTTGTTTCTTGGATGTCCAGGGTGCAGAAATGCACGGCCCTTTCTACTACAAAGGCCGAGTATGTTGGAGCCACTGAGGCTTGCAAGGAGGCCATTTGGTTGGGTCGTTTAGTTGCTAACCTTGGTATTGATGCTATCCCTACACTACATTCGGATTCTAGTGAGTCTTATTCAGTTCTTCCATGCGAAGACGAAACACATTGAGGTGAGGTATCATTTCATACGTGGGGTCATTGAGGACAAGTCTGTTGATCTTATCAAGATCTCAACTGACCAGAATCCTACAGATCTGCTCACAAAAAGCCTCTCTACAGAGCGTTTTGCCTTCCTCAGGAGATTGATGGGCGTGGGATGAGATGACGCCTTTCCTCATCCTATTGTACATGTGTACATGTTGTACATGTTGTACTGTCTTTTTTCTTTTTCTTTTCACTCCTCACTGGGGCAGATTCGCCTTTAAGTGGGAGGTTGTTGGGGGTAAAGGCGCCTCTACCTATCCGCCCGTGTATTACTACACTGGCAATCACCGCCACTGCACACTGCAGGTGGCGGGCACCCATCACCGTCACTTTATTCTTTATTCTTTTAATGACAGTTTGAATAAAGGAAGGCCCCAGTCACACATTGTGACTGTTGGAGTTCCATTTCTAGTCTCTCCCTTTCTTGCTCTTGCTCTCCTCCCATAACTCTCTAGTCCAACCTTCGATCCGTCGCTCCCTTTCAGTACTCCCATGGTCCAATGTCTTTTTTCACTTATGCATCTCAAGGGTTGTTTGTCCACTAATCAATCCTTTAGGCATTTAACTTGGCTATGGTACAAAAGGTACATAACTCAAGGGCTTAGACAAAGCCTATTAGCAGACCCTCCAAAGTAAAAGAATATCATCATTATCCTTTAAATCTTGGGGCAATAGATTTGTGCTATTGCTATACCAGTTGTGCAAGGTCATATCATCTCTTCTACAACACATACATGTGCTAATAGCTCTTGTTAGAAGCTACCACAAAAGTAGGGCCATCATCAATACAGACGCCTAGAGCATAATATCATGACATCCCTTTCACTTGGGCTCTCCCCATAATGAATACATCTCAAAAGCATTGATGGCTTTGCAACACTACATCCTATCCATGTGCCTGACTATCCTAATGCAGTACATGCTAAAAAGATGTATGATGCTGAATGCATGGTAAAATCATATTGTGAGAGCACAATGCCATTGGTGCACACAAAGCACTATAGTCACATAATTTTTACATATATACAAGATCAAAGTGGGGTTGTCAAAAAAAATCCCATAAACATGACTCTAATTGGGTTGGGTCTTAAATGTGGCTTAAGCCTAGACGTGCCTAAGTAAGACAAGGTTTTTTAGTACATGTGTGTGAAATAACAATAGGGTTACATTCATATGCCCTTGAAGAGACTAAAGATCTACACCCTTCTATCGTATAATGTTTGCTAGTGAGTACCTAAGGATGTATGTTACATTTAAATCCTAGCATCAAGGTTGGGCACAATTAGGTAAATGCAAGGTTAAGTGAGTGATGATCCCCCTACAATGGATAGTGAGTTGTGGCCATAATTAAGTGATCATATCCTGTCCTATGAGTAATGCATGAAGGTGATGTGACCTAAGTGTGCATGCATGTGTACCCAGGATATTGTAGGCTAACTAAGGGTGCATCTACTATCCTAAGTGTAATAGATCCTGCCAAGGTGAGTGGTGAGTGGATGGTCTAGTACTTATGAGGTTAGGGATGAGTGGGTGGTCTAGTGCTATGAGGTTGAGAGTGAGAGCATATGTCTATCTGGAACTATGTGTCCCAAGTGACTAAGTGCCCTATGTTTGTGAACACAAATCCTATCATAAGAGAGTAATCATGAGACAAAGGGCATCTAAAAAGGATGCATGTGTGACTATAAGAGTATTGTGTTGTGCCTTTACATCTATTCATGATGGAGGTGTATGATGTTTGGAGTCTATACAATCATGGGATGTCGCCAATAATTACTCGAACTAGTGCTCCACACTAGGACCCATGCAAGCACATGTCGCCAGAGCAATTGTAAACTAATGGTGTTTAAACCCCCTCCCCTCCTTTCCCTCTCCCCCCTAGTCTCTGTCTCTGTCTCTCTCTCTCTCCCCCCCTTCCTTTATGGCCTCTCAGAGGACATTAACAGAACTTTGTTCTCTCTTATGAAATGGTGAGGTGGAGATAGTTACATGTGAGTTGCACAATGTGAACAATTGTAAGTCTACTTCAAACATTGAAGCCCTAAACTTTCTCACGAATGAGTCTTTCCTCATGCAAGATTGTACTTATTCTACTTCCCTTGTATAGAGCACCTAGAACCTCTTCCTTGCTTATGAAGTAGCATCATCTTCCAATGCATATGAATCTTCCAATATGCAATGCACATGAATCTTTTGATGCACAATCCACATGAATTTTCCAAAAATGTCTCCCTATTGTGGTTATAATGTGTGTGCATCTGTGCCATAAAAACATCTCCCAAGTCCCTATTGGACTTTCAACTTCTAAAGGATATTATTATACATTACCCATCAATATTAGTATATTAAGCTCTTATTGTTGTTCCATTATTTCTAACACCATCACTTGTATCATCTTGTTTGGCATTTCATTGGCATGACTAAATGACACAATGTGTAGTTCATATATGGGAGACTAAACATGTGTGTGTGTGTGTGTGTGTGTGTGTGTGTGTGTGTGTGTGTGTGTGTGTGTGTGTGTGTGTGTGTGTGTGTGTGTGTGTGTGTGTGTGTGTGTGTGTGTGTGTGTGTGTGTGTGTGTGTGTGTGTGTGTGTGTGTGTGTGTGTGTGTGTGTGTGTGTGTGTGTGTGTGTGTGTGTGTGTGTGTGTGTGTGTGTGTGTGTGTGTGTGTGTGTGTGTGTGTGTGTGTGTGTGTGTGTGTGTGTGTGTGTGTGTGTGTGTGTGTGTGTGTGTGTGTGTGTGTGTGTGTGTGTGTGTGTGTGTGTGTGTGTGTGTGTGTGTGTGTGTGTGTGTGTGTGTGGGGGGGGGGGGGGGGGGGGGGTGGTGCGTGCGTGCCCATGTGTTTCCATATCTCAATGTCATAATGCCCTTTACTATGCATGTATATCCATATGTGTATGTGCACTCACATGTGCCCTACATGTGTTTGCATATGGTAGTGTCATTGTGGACCTTTATTATGCAAATATATGCATGTAGGTGTGAGAGCCATGTGCTTTACTTGAGTCTCTCTCTATCTCTAAAAATAAACTTGCCCCTTCTTAGTCACTCAATTTTGTTGTGTGTGTGTGTGTGTGTGCGTGTGTGTGTGTGTGCGTGTGTGTGCGTGTGTGTGCGTGTGTGTGTGTGTGTGTGTGTGTGTGTGTGTGTGTGTGTGTGTGTGTGTGTGTGTGTGTGTGTGTGTGTGTGTGTGTGTGTGTGTGTGTGTGTGTGTGTGTGTGTGTGTGTGTGTGTGTGTGTGTGTGTGTGTGTGTGTGTGTGTGTGTGTGTGTGTGTGTGTGTGTGTGTGTGTGTGTGTGTGTGAATTTTTTATAATATATAAGTTACATAATGAGAAAACTTATCTTATAAATAGGCTATTTTGCTACCTCAAATATTTGGCACACAAAAGATCAGCATTCAACCATGGTAAATAGAAAGCAAAACCCAAAATCACACTAATGCAAAGACTCAAGGGAAATTAAACCCCTACTACACCCAACACGGTGCACTACCTATGCAAAGAAAAAGTGCTCTCTCTCTCTCTCTCTCTCTCTCTCTCTCTCTCTCTCTCTCTCTCTCTCTCTCTCTCTCTCTCTCTCTCTCTCTCTCTCTCTCTCTCTCTCTCTCTCTCTCTCTCTCTCTCTCTCTCTCTCTCTCTCTCTCTCTCTCTCTCTCTCTCTCTCTCTCTCTCTCTCTCTCTCTCTCTCTCTCTCTCTCTCTCTCTCTCTCTCTCTCTCTCTCTCTCTCTCTCTCTCACTCTCTCTCTCTCACATAGTGTTGTAAAAAATAGTGCAACTAATCATCAAATATTAAAATGATAGTGAGGCAAAAGTCTCTCTCTATTCTGACATCAATAATTGCAATTTTCCCTACTATAGTCTAAGTGTCACATCACTTACATGGTATCTGCCATGGTTTGCACGATTTGTCTATGCATGCTTGGCCTTGATCTCCTAATCGACATTGCAAGTATCAGTCTACTTTGCTAGATGGCATCTATGAGGCTATTAAGGAGAACATAGAGCTCATCCTATTTGCACTCAATGTTCATCGGTCTCTCACTTTTCTCCTAGTTGGATTCCCTACCTTTAAATTCTTTTTGGTGCCATTTTTACACCTCATTGAGCCAATAAGCATCGTGTCTGCAAATTACACATGTCATGATTGTGTCATGGTGGAATTTTGTTTCACATAGAAAGAGAGAGAGAGAGAGAACACAAATAGAATGAACACATTAAATCATTCCTCTCTAATTACACCAACCAATAATTTTGGCTTTTCTCAAGCTACCTCTATTCCTTAAACACAAATTCATGCACATGTTTCACATGTGATCTATGTTCCATCACTATAACAAGCTAAACTTGTGCATTGTGTTATACCTAGAGAAAAAGAAAAACTAGTGAAATATAATGCAGCATGGAAATTTGTTCTTTAATACATGTAACAAGTGAGTGGAACTTGGAGAATGTGACATTGCAATTAGTGGCATTCTCAATGTAGTGGATAGAAAATATGTTGTAGGAAACACTACACTTAGAGGACATGTGCAAAACATTGGAGTAGAAATTGATTGTACGGCCAGCATGAAGGTGTGCTAAGCTTGGATAGCATCCACAACAATCGATATGGCACTTACGAAAAAATTGGCCTCCCCTCTAGCCATGGCAACATGTTTGTATGAATAAAGCCATTAGGCTAATTGCCTGCCAACACATGACCTTACGTAGTCAGACTTCTTGGAATCTACAAACACTCAAAGACCTTGTCTTGGAGCCTATTAGCACCTTTCATCTCAAACCATACCTATTCACATCCTTCAATGATGATAGTCTGCCAAGATGTAAACACACTCAAAGTAGAGAGAGAGCATGATTTTAGCCAATTATCAACAAGTAATGATGTAATGTGAGCCATTCAAAGTAGAGAGAGAGAGAGGGGGAGGGGGAAACAAGATTCAATGGTTTGAGATCCACAAACACAAAACTTCAACACACTATCCTTTTGGCAATTGTGGCACCTGCCAATATAGGGGAGTAGAGCTTCTAAAGAGGATGAGGTTAGGTGTCAACTGTAAATACTAGGTCAACAAATGTGGAGCACATAGTCCAATTATGATTCAAGGGGTGGTTAGACATAATGGTGTGCTGAAGGTGGGTGCTGGCATCAACGGATTTTCGGGGAACATCTTGGATGTGATCGTAAGCTAAGATACTCATTGGCTGTGTGTGTGTGTGTGTGTGTGTGTGTGTGTGTGTGTGTGTGTGTGTGTGTGTGTGTGTGTGTGTGTGTGTGTGTAAGATACTCATTGGCTATTTGTGTGTGTGTGTGTGTGTGTGTGTGTGTGTGTGTGTGTAAGATACTCATTGGCTATTTGGGGTGTGTGTGTGTGTGTGTGTGTGTGTGTGTGTGTGTGTGTGTGTGTGTGTGTGTGTGTGTGTGTGTGTGTGTGTGTGTGTGTGTGTGTGTGTGTGTGTGTGTGTGCGTGCGTGCGTGCGTGCGTGTGTGTGTGTGTGCGCGCGCGCGCGCACGCACGCGTGTGTGTGTGTGTGTACGCGCGCATGTGTGTGTGTGTGTGCGCGCACGCACGCATGTGTGTGTGTGTGTGAGCTCTCCAAGAGGAGGAGCATTTGGAGTAGCAACATGAGAGAGAGAGAGAGAGAGAGAGAGAGAGAGAGAGAGAGAGAGAGAGAGAGAGAGAGAGAGAGAGAGAGAGAGAGAGAGAGAGCTCTCCAAGAGGAGGAGCATTCAAAGTAGCAACATGAGATACATAAGAGGAGAAGCAATAGCCATAGATGTGAATGCTTGCCTTAAGAGATAAAGACACATACATAAACGAAGAGAGCCCAAGAAGAACTAGTGCCAGACCTCCCTATTTGCCAAGTGCTTCCAAGTCATTCACTTGCAATGCCAATTGATGGGGCCATTGCATAGGCCATCTCCATGTCTAGAAAACCTGCAATAGCAAGACATGTGGTATGTGGCATGATGATAAAGGTTAAGCTACATAGAGAGAGAGAGGGAGAGAGAGAGAGAGTAGTGGTTTTTGTGGATGGTGATAAAGGTTAAGCTACATAGAGAGACAGAGAAAGAGATGCATATATATATGTCTTGCAATAATTTATTGCTCTGTCTCTCATAGAGAGAGAGAGAGAGAGAGAGAGAAAGAGAGAGATGGGAAGTCTTTAGTGACCTCTCTCTATTCACCACATGTACACGAGTCATCAATATATATAAGTATATTTTAAATCCCTTTGAAATACGTAATCTCCCATGAAATCATACATTTGCCATGTCACCAACGTCAAGTTTGGGGATAGCCTCAAGGAATCTCAAAATAAGAGATAGTATAGATACGTTTGTGATTAAATTCTAGGGTTATATTCAAAGGTTGGATTCATTTTATGGGATCCCTTTGGGCTATCAAGGTTGGATATTCACAGTGATGGAGTTCCTTCTCCCCTCTCTCAACACTTGAGTGCTTCCTCTTCTCCTTCACTATCCTTGCTCCCCTCCAACAAGCCTTTTGATTAAGTGTGCTCATATCCCTTTCTCTCATCAAGTCACACTATGCAATGCCTATGAGAGAATTTGTATTGACAAGAGATGGGACTCTAATCATCACATAGAAGGAAGATGAGAGGAGAGAAGATCTTGACTCAAGTCCCTCACTTACATTCTCACTGTCACTCTCACTCTCCCTCACTCTCAACAAGGTGCATGAGATAGAAACAAGGAAAAGAATTTCCCTCAAAGTTGCATACACAAAAATGGGCTCTTCCATCCACTTTTTGGTTTTGATACAATAGGGTTAGGGTTAGTGTTTTACTCAAAAGTTGGTGGGTCCTTTTTAATTTGTTCATGCATCTTGGGTTCATTGGACCAAATCTAGACCAAGGTGAATAGAAATATTATGCCCACAACCCTCAAGTCCATTACAAGTCTTATAATCTAACTTTGAAAGATATTATAAGTGGCATCAGCTCTCAACAAATGTTATAAACATAATAATGCTCAAGCATTCACAAGAAATAATTGGAATTGTTGACCATGAAAAGTAAGATTTCAATCATGCAAAAATGCAATAGGCCAATACCAATTGGAATGGATATATATTTTTGTATTGTGCTATGACAATCCAAGGATTACCATCAGCATTGTATAAGAAGTAGTTCCATTATTAATTTGTAAATCATGAAGTGGTTGCATTAGTAGCATATCATTTTTTAATGTAAATTCAAGGTCCAAAGTCAACATTGTCACTATGGCCACTTGTAGAGATTTTGGGCTAGTGAAGTGGGAGCTCCGAATGGCTAACCAACAAAGAGTGTGGGCACTTGGCATCATCTGATCAGTTCTCATGGAGGTAGCGAGTGTGCCATTACTTATTTCCTTGGTAGTAGTACTCAACATGGAGCATGCAAGTGAAGACTGCTGCCTATTGCTCAAATAGTTGTGGTTGCGGCAAGTATGGGTCAGTTACAATTGGGATTATGGCCCCAACTAACCATGACTCTCTCTCGTGTAATTTATGTTAACAATAGACTTCCAAGGACAACCAAAGAAGCTCTAATTCAATTTTCATCCTAGAAAGTCACATAGAACTTAGGAAAGAGACGTGGGAAGACTAGCCACATAGCCAAAAAAAGTGGGTTGGATGCCCAAGGGGAATATAAAAACCTTAACCCTAAAAATCATGTATGTAGATGATGAAAAAGAATCAAAGAACCTATTCATATATGTGCTAACTTTATCCTCTAGCTCTCTTACTACTCTATTATCCGAGTATATGAGAATGAAGGAAAAAGAGTGTGAGAAAGTTTATAGAGTGAGGGACTTGGGCATGGTAAAGTTCATCCATTTTCTTCTCTCCATCTCCATCCTTTCATGGTGAGTTGAGTACTTCAACAAAGAGTGTGTGATATTGAGTGTGTGTGAGAGTGAGGAACACATGGCATGAAGCCCTTCTCGATATCTTCATCTCCTCTTATTCGTACTCATGACTCCCTTAAGCATATAGACAATAACAAAAGCAAGAAGGTGAGTGAGCGAGTGTTGTAAGCAATCATGTGTGTCTTGTGTAGTCACCTCCTACCTGTGAATCTCAGTCTTAGTCAAAGGAGCACATTTAGGAGACATTGTATTTGTCTATTATTTTATATATTTTTAGATACTTTAGATGGAGAGCACATTAGTGCATTTCTTTTTGTGCACTTTTGGCTATTTTTTAGGGGTTTGACCACATTTAGGATTTTTCCTCCGTGTCACTACATTAGTGCATTTCTTTTTGTGCGCTCTTGGCTATTTTAGGATTTTTCCTCTTTTTCACCTATATATAGGCAACCTGCCCTCCCACTTTCATTATCCATTATCCATTATTAATCCTTCGTGATCAGCCAACCCTCCTTATTCTCTCATCCCCTTGCTATCATATAGTGCCCACATTGATGTATAGAGCTACGTGTTGGGGCTGACCATTGGAACCTTGGCAACCATTGCAATCACATTGTTCCTTCTCTCTTCTATGTTCTCTCTTTGTCTCCTTTTTCTCTCCATGTTCTCTTTCCTCTTTCCGTTGTGCACTCTCACATGGTATCAAAGTCATGCATGGGAGCCAGAGATCTCAAAGAGGAGCAAGCTATCCATGACAAAGCTTGTCAGGCATCATCCCCACGTGCTATAGACCTTGCACTTGGAGTCAAACATGGTAGGTAACTTGTTTGCAACCCTTTTTTAAGTTGTGTTTATCAAAGGAAATTTTTCATTTTTGCTCATAGGCAAACCTCTATCAGGCTGAACGACACCATTATACTGCATTGGGTGTTGAGATATCGAGCTCCACTCGTGATATGCCAGGGTGACCGTTGTGTATTTATGTCACTGACTTGTCAGTTGCAGATGCGGTTGGTACACTGCCCATGAATAATAGCTAGATGATAGCTATCCTTATCTACTCTAGTTTGTGGCTCAGTCAGTATGACACCTTAGTTAGTTGAGTTTGGTTTGAGACCCATATATAGGGTTCTTCTATTTCTTTGTAAGAGAGTTCTTTTGGCTTACACAACTAAGAAGAGGAAAACTGTTTTCAGCCTCCACCTTTGTGTGTATTCCCCCATTGTGCAAGCAAGAAAGCTACAAGTGAGACTCCTTCCTTCTCTCCCACAATCTTGACATGGTATCAGAGCCTTGTTCGTGGTAAGGAGCTCAAGAAAGCAAGCCAAGCTCGCGGTGTTCTAGTAAGAGGAACAGTGTTGCTTTCATTTTCTGTTTTGGGAGCAGATCTCTGCAGGCAGCACAGTCGAAAATTGCAAGAGTGCATTGTCTTAGGTTGAGACGCCCTTCGCGGTGAAGCAAGAGGGCAATATATGCTGCAGGCATGGGCTTTAGCCCTCGGCGACCTTGTTTTTTTGATTTGAGGCCATTTCGGGGCCTGTTTTGGAGGCGGAAGTTTTCTGCACGCACTCAGGAAAAGGCCCATTTTTATGATGTGCAGTCACTGTTCTACAGGTCCGTGAAAAGTTACTGTAGAAATTGCATCGTATGCTTGTGCACAGAGACATTGGGAGTTACAGAATCATCCCTGTTGCCTGTTGATGCAAAATCGTCACTAGGAAGTGACTTGTGGTCAAATACCACTTTCGCCAGTTTTACAGATTTTCCCTTGTGAGGGTGAAGATGTGTTTTTTGCAGTGACAGAATTTTTTGCAGTGTTCTGTAATGGCATCTAATTCTCTTTCACAGATTGTCACTGAAAAGCTTGACAAGAACAACTTCCAAGCATGGAAGTTTAGAATGACGAATTTCCTTATGGGAAAAGGATATTTGGAATTTGTTGCAGGAAATGAAGAAGAACCAGTTCTTCCTGATGTTCCCAATCAACAGCAAATGTAGGCATTTAAAGCATGGCATGAGAGAGCCAGGAAAGTTATGTACTGGCTGTCTATCAGCATTTCAGACTCTATGATTGTGCATATTCAAGATGCAAGTACGCCAAAGGAGGCATGGGATACTTTGTCAAAAATGTATAGCACAAATACGCAAGCCAAGAAAATGCAGCTCAAGCAAGAGTTGCATAATGTGCAAAGAGAAAGTATGAGCATCAATGACTACCACATGAAGGTGAAGAAGATTGCAGATGCACTTGCTTCCATTGGGTCGCCAGTGGAAGATGATGATTTAGTCTCAGTGACCTTGAATGGTCTAGGAAAGGATTATGCACAGTTCCGAACATCCATTTCCGTCCGTGAAAGATTTCCTGATTTTGAGGAGTTGATTGCTCTTCTAATTTCTGAGGAGCAAAGAAATGGTGGTGCATCTTCTTCAGGAGGAACTTCAAAAGAAGCTGTCTTCTACTCAAATGTTGGAAGAGCTAGAGGCAGAGGTAGAGGAGGCCGATTTGGAGGCCGTGGCAGAAATCAGAATATGCAGCAAACTCAAGAAAACCAGTCCTATGGAGGAGGACGTGGTAACTCTAGAGGCAGGGGGAGCCAAAGAGGTCGTGATGGATGGCAAAGAGGCCAAAATGCAAACAGTAATGTTGAATGCTACTACTGTAGTAAAATGGATCATATGGCTAACGACTGCTATAAAAAGCAGAATGACATCATGAATGGAAAATTGCAACAAGGGAATTATGCATCTTCTAGTAGACAGGGTGATGATAGAAATGAGCATTTGTTCATGGTGCAGCACATGAACAATTCTATGACAAGTGCATAAGAAAGCAACGATGTGTGGTATGTTGACTCAGGTGCATACATGACAGGTCATGCAGAATGGATGGAGGATGCAAGGAAAATGAAAAAACCAGGATTTGTGGAGACTGATGATGATACTGCACATCCTATTGTGCAGATTGGAAAAATTCCTTTGTCTATGCAGGATGGAAAAAAGAAATACATGTCCGATGTATTTCATGTCCCGAATATCACCAAGAATCTGGTTTCTGTTGGTCAAATGGTTGAGCAAGGCTTGCAGGTCAGATTTAATCATCATGGATGCTTTGTTGAGGATATGAAAAATAAAGGTCGCTTGATAGCAAAAGGAAAGAAGAAGGGCAGAATGTTTACGTTGGATGCAGACATGTCTGAATTGAGTGCATCAATGTTTGCACATGGAACCGGTGTAGTTGCAGATATTGATATCTGGCATAAACGCATTGGTCATGTTAATGTACAGCGACTTAAATCAATGCAGGCCCAAAATATTGTTGCAAGATTGCCTAAATTCAAGGTTGCAGAAATGCATAAGGTATGTGAAGCCTGTCAGTTTGGAAAACAGGCAAGGAAACCATTTCCTAGACATGTTCAAGAGAGTAAGAAGCCATTGGAATTAATCTACTCTGATGTGTGGGCTACTAAAGCTGCATCTCTTGGAGGCTGTCATTATTTTGTCAGTTTTATTGATGACTATAGTAGAAAAGTTTGGGTGTATTTTATGAAAAAGAAAAGTGAAGTTTTTGGGCATTTCAAAACTCTTAAAGCTATGGTTGAAAAAGAAACAGGCCTGCAAATAAAATGTCTAAGGTCAGATGGAGAGGGAGAGTGCCTCTCAAATGAGTTTGCAAGGTTCCTGCAGGAGTATGGCATAAAGCAGCAATATTCATGCAGTCGTACCCCACAGCAAAATGGAATTGCAGAAAGAAAAAACAGGCATATTGGAGAGGTATCTCGTGCCATGCTCAATGAAAAGGACCTGCCAGATTTTTATTGGGCTGAAGCAGTTGCTACAGCAGTCTACATAATGAACAGGACTCCCACTACAGCAATACATGGGGTGACTCCAGAGGAGAGGTATACTAGTAGGAAACCAGATATTTCTCATTTGAAAATTTTTTGTTGCATTGCCTATGTACATGTGCCAGATGAGTTGAGATCCAAGTTGGATCCAAAAGCTGAGAAGTGCATCTTTATTGGTTACTCTCTGCAGCAAAAAGGGTATAGATGCTATAACCCTTCTACTCGTAAGTTTACAGTGAGCAGAGATGTTGTTTTTGTTGAGATGAGTAGATGGTATAAACCAGTAAATGTGATTGATGATGTAGATGCACAAAATGGTAATGCTGCACAGAATTCACAGCAGCAGTCACAAAATATTAGTGGACCTGGAGCGTCCTCTAGTAGTGGTTCACATTCTTCGCCATGGACAAGCAGATTGAGATCAGGAGAATCTTCTCAAAGTAATGCAGATAGTGGTATGCAGGTATCATGAAAAGGAAAAGAGAAGGTAGATCAGCCCATGTTTGATGTGAATGCAGGTCACTCTTATGTGGATGGTGAATCCAGTGGCTCAGAACAGAGCATTGATGATGAGTTGGGTATTCCTTCTATTGTTACACCTGGAGTAAGGAAGACCAGAGATGTTTTGAGAGCACCTGGGAGTGAACCTATTTTGCGCAGGTCTACGAGAGCTAGGTATCCTGTGGATAGGCTGAAATATGATGGATTTACAGCCATTCACTATCCATATATGGTCAAAGTGATACAGGAACCAGAATCCACTTCTTTTGAGCAAGCCATGGGAAAAGAAAAATGGGAGAAAGCCATGGATGAAGAAATGGATGCCTTGAAAGCAAATGCTACATGGGAATTGGTACCTTTGCCTAAAGGTAAGAATGCAATTGGCTATAAGTGGGTTTATAAGGTGAAGCACAATGCAAATGGTTCTGTGAACAGATACAAGGCAAGATTAGTAGTCAAGGGGTATGCACAAACATATGGCATTGACTATGAAGAAACATTCAGTCCGGTTGCAAGGATGGCAACCGTAAGAGCAGTCATTGCTATGGCTGCATCAAAGGAATGGTCTTTACATCAGATGGATGTAAAGAATGCCTTCTTGCATGGTGATTTGCAAGAAGAGGTCTATATGGAGCAGCCACCAGGTTATGTGCATGCTGTTCATCCTGAGTTTGTTTGCAGGTTGAAGAAAGCATTGTATGGCTTGAAGCAAGCACCTAGAGCATGGTCTGACAAGATAGGACAGTATCTTGTCACTATTGGCTTTCAGATTTCCAAGGCAGATTTCTCACTTTATGTGAGAAAAACAGAGAAAGGTATTATGCTACTTGTCATTTATGTTGATGATTTGATTATGACAGGTGACAGTGATGAAGATATCCTTCATGTGAAAATGCTATTGAAGCAGAAGTTTGAGATGAAGGATTTGGGAGAGCTGCTTTATTTCTTGGGCATTGAGGTGATTAGATCACCAAGTGGGATATAGCTCTTGCAGAGGCAATATCGATTGGACATGCTGTCCAAATATGGGATGACAGGCTGTAAGCCTATTTCAGTTCCTTTGGAGCAGAATGTGAAGCTGAGCGCAGATGCAGGTGAGCTTCTGGAAGACCCTACTATGTACATATGCATAGTAGAAAGCTTGATTTATATGGCTATTACCAGGCCAGATTTGAGCTATGTTGTTGGATTGGTAAGTCAGTTTATGCAAGCTCCAAGGAAACCGCATTTGGATGCGGCTAGACGCATACTCAGGTATGTGAAGTCCACATTGCAGTATGGACTATTTTATGAGACTGGGGTTCAGATACGGTTGCATGGATACACTGATGCTGATTGGGCTGGTAGCATTTCTGATAGACGATCTACCAGTCGATATGTGTTCTCTTTTGGGAGTGTTGCAGTCACTTGGAGCAGCAAGAAACAGCCTACAGTTGCCTTGTCGAGCACAGAGGCTGAGTACAGGGGTGCAGCAATAGCTGCATGTGAGGTAGCTTGGTTGCATAAGCTACTTTATGATATGCATCAGTCTACAGATGGGCCAGTTGTCATTTATTGTGATAACATGAGTAGTATACACTTGGCAAATAACCCAGTCTATCATGCTAGAACAAAGCACATTGAGGTGCATTATCAGTATGTGCGGGAGAGGGTTTTACTAGGTCTTATTGATCTAGTTTATGTCAGCACAGAGGATCAAGTAGCTGACATATTCACGAAGGCATTGGGCGCAGAGAAGCTGCGCAAGTTCAGAGACCTGCTTGGTATGCAGGAATTGGGATTGAGCCCGAGGGGGAGTGTTGAGATATCGAACTCCACTTGTGATACGCCAGGGTGACCGTTGTGTATTTATGTCACCGACTTGTCAGTTGCAGATGCAGTTGGTACACCGCCCATGAATAATAGCTAGATGATAGCTATCCTTATCTACTCTAGTTCGTGGCTCAGTTAGTATGCCACCTTAGTTAGTTGAGTTTGGTTTGAGACCCATATATAGGGTTCTTCTATTTCTTTGTAAGAGAGTTCTTTTGGCTTACACAACTAAGAAGAGGAAAACTGTTTTCAGCCTCCACCTTTGTGTGTATTCCCCCATTGTGCAAGCAAGAAAGCTACAAGTGAGACTCCTTTCTTCTCTCCCACAATCTTGACATTGGGGCGGTGTCAAATAGGATGAACAGCCATTCTGCCAAGTCCTATATTACCTATGTTTTTGTACAAATAGCCCTTAATACACTTGATATAGGAATAGACCCTACATTACTTGCACTTTTTATAGGCAACCCTCCCTATATCTATGTTTTGCTATTGGAAACCCTCCTTTCTACAAGAGGTAGTAGTCTTTAAGGCTAGGGGACAAATTTTCTCAACCAAGCGATAATGTTCTTTGTTGACCAGCTTGTTTACAAATGGATAGCATCCTCTCTTTGTTGCTTTTCAAATTGGCTTGTCTTTTGTTGAGTGTTGAAATGACTTGTTTGTTGGCTGATTTTTGTTGTTTTTGAGAGTTGAATGGTTGATTTTATGAGATGATTGATTGGTTTGGAAGTGGTTTGAGAGTGTTTTGGATGATATTGATTGTGTTTTGGAAGTTCATGATGTTTATTGGTGGTTCTGTGATGTTCTGATTGGTTCTGAATACCTTCTATTTTGTTCTGTTTTGGTCTGTTTTGTTCTGATTGTCTTCTGTAAGGAGGGATGGAGTATTGATTGATGAAGATTGAGAACTTGTGAAAGCTTATTGAATGGTTTGTGAGAGTTTGGAATGGTTTGAGTATGAGTTATGTGGTTTTGATGATCTTCTGTAGGTCTTCTGTAGGTCTTCTGTAGAGCTTCTGTCTCTGTTATGTTCTGTTCTGTTCTGTTCTGTACTGTTTCTGTTCTGTGACTGTTCTGTATGCTTCTGTATGTATTCTAATGGATGAGAGTGTAGCTTGGGAAAGTTTTCTAGCCTTGGAAAGATGTGAATACAAGTGCAAAAGAGCTGAAAGAAGTGAAAGAAGTAGCTGCTGAAGACTCAACTGAAGACTAGAGTGAAGTGACAGTAGTGAGCTATGAAAGGATACTGTAGTGGCTCTGGTGACTCTTCATATCAGACATACCTCTTGGGAGGGGTATCCACGACCTAAGAAGGATTATTGAGGGTGATTTTGAGACATTGTAGTGAGGACATGATGTATTATTGATGGAGTGAGAGAGAGAGAGAGTCAGAGATAGCCAATTCTACTGAAACAGAGTGATTGTATATGAGAGATTGAGAGAGAAGACTATGAAGATATTGAAGATGAATACTATGTGATGTATTTCCATTCAAAGATGGTGTATTCCTTTGCTTTCTTTGTTCCATTGATGGATTTTGTGAAGATATTGAAGAATATGGTTGATTCTATCAAATCTGTGGGAGATCTACATGATGCTGCATGAAGATTTGTTGTGCCTGGTGTTCTTTTCTTCATTGTGATCATATGAAACATAATAAACAAGCTTGTTGATGTTACAAGATAGATTTTCTTGCAAGAGAATTCCCTTTTCCTTGGTGTTCCTCTTGGGGCTCCATGTTTTTGGTGCGCAGCCGGGGAAACTTGCCATCAACAAGCACCAGAAGAGGCTGAAAATGAAGGAAATGGCATTGCCAAGAAGAGAAGAATTCAATGGATGTTTGTAAAGTTCCTTCTTCCACTGAAGAGTTGGAATTCCTCATAATCAAAGCCACCTTCCACAAGAATTTCATCCCACAATGGCGGAAACACATCACCATCATGATGCTTGCTCTATGTGGTGGACAGTTTCCTCTTCCTGTTGAAGCAGCAGAAACTTGCACCTTGGTAGCAAACTGTTTGGGAATAAACTAAAGAGCAGAAACAGAGAGAATGACCATCAATGGAAGATTTGGCATTCATTGAGAAGTTTCCAGACAACATCAAGTGGGAGATTGTGAAGAAGCTTCAGGAGTCTTGGTCTGTAGAGGTTCACAAAGACAAGAAGGAAAAGAGTTGGAATTTGTTCGTGGATGCTCAACAGCAAGATACATGGGATCCTTGGTGTACTGATAATCTTCTGTTTGTTCAATTAGCAACCCACTGAAAGTTGATAGACAAAGTGTTTTTCACAACATACACTGTTGAAACCATCAGAAGCTGGCATTACTATGATGATGGCACCACCACAATGCTTAGACGTATGCATTTTGACACCTTCAGAACCGAATATCTTCCTCTGTGCAGTGGAATGAAAGCTGAATTCAGGGACATTGAAAACAAAGAAGTAGAAGAAATGTTGGCAAGAGAGTCCTCCAGAGACTAAAGCCTTCTGTTAACCCTCTGTGGAGCACTAACAACATAGTGGAGCCACACCCCTGATGAATGATGCAATAAAGAGGCAAGCGTTAGAACAAGTCCAGAGGTACATGAGAAGAGAGAAAGCAAAAATCAAGACTGAGAACGAGCTCGCAGTAGAAGCCGCCTTTGACGCCCTTGCGGAACTCTTTACAGAAGCCCCAATGGCACATCAAGCCCTTCCTCCTCCTGCTGGAGGTCCACTTCCAAGCCAAATCCGTCCTGGAAATATTGATGACAGGCCAGCGAATGTAGTCCCATTGCCAGTTTTTAAGGGAGAGTACAATGAAGACCCCGATCTTCATGTAGCAGAGTTTATGGTAGCATGTGTGGCTAACAATGCCAGAACCCCTGAGCATTGGTTCGCAATATTTCCCGCCACTTTCAAGGGCGCGGCGTTTCAGTGGTATGAGAGACAAGCAGCAGGAACTTTTGGCACATGGGACGACCTGAAGTTGGCCTTCCTCATTAAATTCAGGCGTGAAGGTTTTGAAGAGCGGATGAGAGAGGAATTCATGAACCTAAGTCAATCCTCTGGAGAAAGAGTAGAAGCTTATGTCTCACGAATGGAATCCATCCTGAAGAGATGGACTAACCATAATCTAGATGATGGCATTCAGAAGGGGGTGTTTCTCAGAGGATTACAACCAGAAGTCCGTAAGTTTGTGGAGCTGCAAAGACCAGCCAGACTGCAAGCTGCAACAGAAGGTGCAAGACTGTACGATGAAGTGGAAGCTCGATTAGCGATGAATCCAGGAAGAGGAGTCCTACCTCCTCTGATGCCAGAAATGATGTACCCACCAAATGCAGTCCGAGGGACTGTCCCCTACCCTTACCAATAGATGCCCCTAGTATCACAGTACAGTGCACCAAATCCACAGTGGCCACAATCCATGCCTCACATGATGGTTCAACCACAACAACAATGGTCCCAATCAATTTCCTCCATGCCAAATCAGCAGCAACAGTGGAATCCTACCAACTGGAGTCAACAGCCAACAGTTCAAACACGAGCTTTGAATCAGAACCAAAATAGAGACCCCTCTGTACCAGCCCAGCCGGTTTATGCAGTGATTACAGAGACTCCTCAAAATCCTCCTGCTAGTACGTCCGGAGGAGAAAGCTTGAAGGATTACTTATCCAACTCAGTTGCAAACATCAAAAAGGAGTTGATAGATGTGATTACAGAGCAGCTACAGACGCTGAAAGTGAATACCGCTAGCATATCCAATGTTGCAGGAGCAGGAAGAGATGTGATGCGGTCAAATACTTGGTGTGGTAAGTGTCATCAAGCAGGCCATTTAGCCACTGAATGTACACGAAAACCAACTATTCCTGGGGCCTTCTATTCTTACTGTTTGCGGAAGAACCATACAGAGGACATTTGCTCTCTGAAGGAGATGCATGATAGGAGAAGGAAGGAAGAAGACGCAAGATTCAACTTGTTGGAATCCAAAATGACAACACAGGATATTGGACCTAAGCCTAGAGAGTTTGGTTCTAATTTTGGACCCAGAAGATTTCCCTCCCAAAGTTACAGAGGAAGACAGTCTGGCGGTGGTCAGAGATCAGAAGTGGAGTGTTACAGATGCGGAGAAAAGGGACACATCTCACCAAATTGTCCAAATCCTAGAAGGTCAGTGGATTACAAGCCCTTATGCAGTCGATGCAAAGGAGAAGGCCACACTGCAAAGGACTGTCCAAGCCCAGCCCCAGTGAAAAACAATGCTACTGATAGTCCGGCCAAGGCTCAAGAGCCTATCTCCAATTTAGTGGAATTGGAAGTTGCTGCCATAACACGTGCAAATAAGAAGGAACCATCTATCCAGAAAGAAAATAAACCTCGTGCCAGAACAGTGAAGTTCAATCTTCCACCAGAAGAACAGAACAGAACAGAGCCTAACAGTGCCGTACAGAGCACTACAGTGCCACAGAGAGTTACAGAGACAGTTCTAGAGACAGGACTAGAGGTCCAGGAGACAGAAGAGGAGGAAGTGCCACAAGTGACAGAAGAAGTTCCCATGATGCCTCTGTTGGAAGAAAGAGGGAAAATGAAAATGGGTGTTGCCCCATTCCCTAACCCGTTAGAGAAGCCAGTGGATCCTATTAAGGAATATGATCTGGTCAAAGATCTAGATACCTTTAAACCAAACCTCACATTCCGACAATTATTGATGTTGTCTCCCAGTTGCCGGAAAAGATTCAAAAGTATACTGACAAAAAGACGTGGTTTAAGGATTACTCCCTCAACAGTGACAAAGTCCAACAAAGCTCCAGAGTCTATCAAAGAAGTGGACGTAGCTAACGCTTCCCTAGATCCGGGTACTCCAGAGACTGGCGTGTGGATAGAAGGCTGCTTCATTGCAAATGCACTGATTGATGGTGGTTCATCAGTGAACACTATGACGGATGTGACAATGAAGGATCTAGGCCTACAAGGTGTGCAACCCACCCAATGGCTCATCAGACTGGCAGATCAGAGTAGGATCAAGCCTTTGGGCATTCTCCCATATGTGAAGACTACAGTGGCTGGAAAAGATTATTGGCTAACCTATCTGGTGGTGAAGCCAAACTCTTATGGTACATCCTATCCTCTGTTACTGGGCAGACCATGGCTTTTTGAAGCCAGAGCAAGGACGGATTGGTTCAAAGGAACTTTGACCTTGGGACGAGGGCCCAATAAAGTGGTGCTGAAACTGTATGGTTCTCAAAAAGGACATGGATCCACCTCCTTGGAATTATCTTCTGACTCCCCTAATGAGGCTACAGATAGAACATCAGCAGACGAAGATGCTGTCAAACAGATCCTTCCTAAGAAAACAGTGGCACGTTCCTTAACAGTGGATACTGTAAGCCCACTTCCAAAAGATGCAAAGCCATTATCAATGGGTGAATACTTCCTGCATGAACCAGGAATGACTTCTGAAATCGCTTCTGACAGTGAGATAGAAGCATGGATGTACTGCTCTCCCTGTTACATGGCCATAGCAGAGCCAGAGACAGAGGTAGAAGATGAAATAGAGAACATGTTCTTCTCTTACAGAGCTCCTATAGAAACAGAGACAGAAGCAGAGACAGAAGCAGAAGCAGAAGCAGAAGTAGAAGTAGAAGTAGAGACAGAGACAGAAGCAGAGACAGAAGCAGAGACAGAAGCAGAAGCAGAAGTAGAAGCAGAGGCAGAGACAGAAGAGGATGGATATGATATGGACGAAGAAGGTTATGAAAGTGAAACGGAAGAGTCTATTCCACCCGAAGAGGATATATATAAAGAAGAAGATCCAGAAGCTTCAGAAGCAGATGAGCTCATGCTATGGGACAGAATGGCGATGGTACCATTTGGTCTGGTAAATGGATCTTCTTATATGCAAAATTCTTATAAGACGTGGGTTAAGAAGAACAAGCCGTCTTTCAGCAGTGGCTCATGTCGCCCTCACTCATCCTTGCCAAAGAAAGATGATGATGATGCACAATGCCAACGAGCACCAGTCCCACAAACCCAACAGGCATCAGAGGGTCCCTATTATGTGACGTTCTTGGATGTGTCATCTTCAGAAGAGGAGTCTTCAAGCCAAGAGGTAATTAATTTTGAAACCAAACCCGAAACAGCTCTAATCCCATTTCAACATCTTAAGGAGCAACCTAAGTCTCCACCAAAAGAAGAAGTTGGTTCTAGTGGGACATCAGAAGAGGACACCACTCCCTTGAAGGAGTCGGATCAGTATCCAGAAGCAGTCCGTGGGACCTTCATCTGTGAAGTAGAAGGTGAAAGGCAGTTAACCTTTGTGGATGCAAATGGCACTGAACGCCACTTGAAGGTGGGTAGCAGCCTCCTAGAAGAGGAGTTGTCAACCTTGTATAACTTGTTGAAAGAAAATTTGGACGTGTTTGCGTGGTCCTACAAAGACCTAAAGGGGATTGATCCCACAATATATCAACATCATATTGACTTGGAGCCTGATGCCAAGCTAGTATGGCAACAACAGAGGCGAATGAACCCAAATTATCCCACATTGGTGAAAGCGGAGCTGCTGAAGCTTTTGGAAGCCGAGTTCATCTATCCAGTGGCAAATAGTGAATGGGTTTCACCCATCGTGGTTGTACCCAAGAAGAATGGCAAATTGCGAATATGTGTGGATTTCCGAAAGCTCAATTCCAAGACGAAGAAGGATCACTTTCCTATCCCTTTCACAGACCAACTGTTGGACACAGTGGCAGGACATGAGCTTTATTCCCTTCTGGATGGATTTAGCGGATACAACCAAGTGCAGATAGCAGAAGAAGACCAGTCCAAAACAACCTTCACCATAGAATGGGGGACCTACGCTTACCAAGTGATGCCATTTGGACTCTGCAATGCCCCTGCTACTTTCCAGCGAGTCATGATGGCCGCATTTCAAAATCATCTACACGACTTCATTGAGGTATATTTGGATGACTTCTGTGTCTATAGTTTGATCCGTGAACACTAGGAACACCTGGAACAATGCTTTGACCGATGCTGGGAGTATGGGATTTCCCTCAACCCCGACAAATGCATCTTTGGGGTCTCTTCTGGAGTTCTGTTGGGCCACATTGTCTCTACAAAAGGGATATCAACAGACCCTGCAAAGATTGAAAAGATCGCAGCTCTGACCGCACCCACCAACCTCAAACAGTTGAGGGGATTCCTAGGCCATGTGGGTTACTACAGAAGGTTCATAGCTCATTTTGCAACAAAGGCAACCTCCTTGCACAAGCTTCTGAGGAAAGATGCAGAGTTTACTTGGACGGAAGAATGTGACAAAGCCTTCACCACTCTGAAGCAGTGTCTGATTGAGGCACCCATTCTGCAACCTCCTGATTGGACGAAAGAGTTTCATGTACACACTGATGCATCAATTGAAGGCTTAGGTGCTGTCCTTTGCCAGAAGTGCTCCTCGAAGCTGGATCAACCGATCTATTATGCAAGCCGAAAAGTCACTGATAGGGAACGGAACTATACAGTGACAGAGCTTGAGTGCTTGGCAATGGTGTTTGCCCTAGAGAAGTTTCGCCACTACCTCCTATCCACCCACTTTAAATTTTATGTGGATCATGAGGCCCTATCCTTCCTGATGAACAAAGCATATGTGAAAGGACGAATGATGAGATGGCTCCTTTTATTCCAGGAGTTCGACTTTGAGGTGATTACTAAGCCTGGTAGTTCCCATGTTCTGGCTGATCATCTGTCGCGTATCTCACAAACTGCAGACGAGGAGCAGGATGACCCAGACCTCCCTGATGCTTCCCTATTCTTGGTAGAAACTGTAACTCCCTGGTATGTAGACATTGCCAATCTGCTGGCAACCCAACTTTATCCTCCTGGCATTTCTAGTCGGGAAAGGAAGAAGCTCATGCTAGAATCAGCCCCCTACACCCTGCTAGGCAGTGCACTGTACAAGAAAGGCAAAGATGAAGTGCTCCGAAGATGTGTTGCAGGAAATGAGATTGGGATTGTTCTGAAGGCTTGCCATGATGAGCCATGCAGAGGTCACTTTGCAGGAGAAGCCACAGCCAGGAAGGCTCTGCTAGCAGGTTATTGGTGGCCTACCATCCACAAGGATGCCTATGATTACTGTAAAAGATGTGATGCTTGTCAGAGAATGGGGAAACCCACCAAGACAAGTGCCATGCCACTGCAGCCTATTCTTCCCTTAAAGCCATTTGAGAAGTGGGGCATTGACTTCGTAGGCCCGATCGATCCTCCTACCAGAAGGAAGCAGAACTGATACATCCTCGTATGTACGGACTATGTTACAAAGTGGTGTGAAGCTAAAGCCCTAAAGCAGGACGATGGTAACAGCGTGGCCATGTTCATGTATGAGAATATCATCACCCGTTTTGGTAGTCCCTTAGAGCTGGTAAGTGACAGAGGCACTCATTTCATTAATAAAGTCATGGAATAGTTGACAGAGTTGTATAAGATCCGCCATCGCAAGTCCACTCCTTATTACCCCAAAGCCAACGGCCAAGTCGAAGTCACCAATCGCATCCTCTGCTCGATTCTGACAAGAACGATTGCCGCACATCGTCATGATTGGGATGATCGACTTACAGAGGCCCTCTGGGCGTACAGAACCTCCCATAAAGCAGCAACAAGACAGACACCCTTCCAGCTGGTGTATGGTACAGAAGCTGTTTTCCCTGTTGAACTGGAATTACCTTCTTTGAGGGTGGCTATCAAAGAGCGTTTGGGGGGTGATGATTCACTGCAACGCCGTCTCCTGCACCTGGAATGTTTGGACGAAATTCGTAGGATGGCTCTACAGTGCATGGAAGCCACGCAAGCTCGACGCAAGGCTTACCATGATAGCTTCATCAAGCACAAGGAGTTCAAAGAAGGTGATTTGGTCCTAGCCTATGATTCACGATTTGGCAAGTTTCCTAGCAAGCTCCAACAGTGGTGGATGGGCCCTTATAAGGTACTTGCCGTCAACCCTAATGGCTCTGTCCAAGTGCAGACCGTTGATGCCTCTGATGATCCCTTCCTAATCAATGGATATCGCCTGAAGAAGTACTTCCCTCCTTGGGGATCTTGACAATCACGGTCACTTGATCCTTTCCCTCGTTGGCGCGGCACTGTACTTCTTATGATGCTACTTCTGATAGCCGTTCTTTAGCCACTCCTGATAAAGTGGACACAACCCTCTGTCCCCTCAACCCTACCTTCCAGCCTTGATCTCTTATCCTCTATTTTCCACCAGCGACAGTGGCGAGGTTGGTTCTGACAAATGGTCTTTCTACCATTCCCCTGCTCAATTCGAAAAAAAAAAGAAAAAAAAAAGAAAAATATACATATCGGTCATGGGAGAAAAGGACTAAGGTCCCTGTCATGCCGACCTATTCTTCGAGAAAAGGTGGAAACACCCTCGGGAATAGGGAAAAACAAGAAAAAAAAAACAAAACTATTATGAGAGAAAATGAAGAACTTCCCTATCATAGTAGGCCTCGTTCCAAGAAAAGGTGGTAAACACCCTTGGGCGGGAAGCTGGCTGTGGAAAAGGTGGCAACACCCAGCAGTCTAGAAAGTGGATTCATCACTTGAAATTTTCAGGATCCAATTCCGAAGCTGCCTCCCTTGGTACGCTGTGTCCTGGGTCTTTCTGCAGAGCATCTAACTGTCCTCTAAGTAGATGCCATGTTCCTATCCAACACAACGTTCGATTTGATGGCTACATCCCTGGGTACGCCTCTTCAACAACTGACGACGCGATCTCCATCGACAAACAATCAAGTGCTGTGAGCTTTCATCCTAACCGGATGGGGAAATGAGTATGGTTGCCCTCTATCATTATCAACAGAGCGTGAGACAGAGGGTGGGCCGAGAGACCAGTCTTTTTCCTTCAAATCAAATGAGAGGTGAGAAGTGTGAATGAAGTGTTGCATGCACGGGATGGGCCTCTCAATGCACAAAGCACAATTTGTTATGTGCACTACACTATAAGGCTCCCTGGCCTTCCTTCTCGCACCGTATGCCGGCACAGGGCGGGATGCACAGTTGCACCATCAAATGCGCACAAGGCATACAACCTTTGCACAAGTGACCGTGAGGATTACATCAACGGGTTTCAGGAACGGGCTGCCCTCCTGTAACTATCAACAGAGCGTGAGACAAAGGGTGGGATGAGTGTGACTGGAGTTTCTTCAATCAATTACCGAGAGGTGAGATTGAGGGACGTTACGACACTTGGAGTCAGGTATGTTCCCATTTCCCTATGCACCCACGGGATGGGTCTTTGCCGTCATCACAAGACACGTCACCCTGTTCTGTACATTGCACTATAAGGCTCCCTTGCCTTCCTCCTTGCACTTATGCTAGACGGGTTGGACGCACTAATGCACCATCAACTGTGCACCCTGGCATACTCCCTCTGCACCATTCCCCTGTTGATTCCTCAACCGGGTACGAGATATGGGTTTCAATCCTTATTCCTCAAGTGATATTAGTCATGGGGCAAGTGACTGTTCTTTCATTCCATTTGAGTGATTGTGAGTTGAGTGCAATATCCCTCATCATCGACAAATTTCCTGCGCTTCCTTCCATCAGCTACCTCCCTGGGTGCTGCCGCACAGTCCCTGCTATGAAGGACGTGTACAACGAAGATGCCTTGGTACCTCCAGAAGCCGACAACAACACTGGACGTGCCATCGACACTCAACCTTGCTTCTTGACGACATGGGCCGAGTTTTTCTAACCCTACAACTTCTGTTTCTCAGTGACATTCATGTTTTAAGTGTGGGGACGTTAGTAGATGGTCTGTGGCATGGTCCTAGGTCCCTGTTGCTCGGTTAACCCTATCTGTTGAGGTCTTAAGTGTGGGGACGCGTCCCTGTGCGTCTACATTGTATATCCTTTGCATATGCCTTAACTTGCTCATGTATGAATGCCATGCCTTGCTGTTACCCTGATGGGGTCCCTTCCCACCCACCCGGTTATGTTCCACCTACCCTTGGGGCTGTTCCCTTGTAGTTTTCCTTCATTCCCTGCTTTTAAGGTCCTGCCATGTGAATGCACCCTACGTTCACCAAAGTCCACATCCAACCTTATAGCCCTGTTCCTCTCTTTGACATGACCATTTTTCCTTTTTACCTACCCCTGTTCCAATTCACGGTTTTTGAGTTATTAATTTTTGAAGTATTTTGCGCAAATTAGCCGGTTTTCCATATGAATGCGCTTTTCTTACTTCGGAACCGTGATCTGATGTCATAGCCCTGACAACCACTTTTCCCCTGACATTTTTCCTTTTTACTCCGAGTCATTCCGATACACGGTTTGTTCAATATTAACTTTCCGGTTTTTTACAACTTTTTCGTGCGTCTTTTTGACTTTTTCTATGTGAACCTGCCCTGTTTGCATCGGAATTCCAATTTGATTTGACAGTCGTGTCCCTTGTGTCTTCCCCCACCTTTTTCCTTTTTTCTCTTCCCTCTTTTGACTTCTGGATTTTTTATTAATAATTTTTAAATGCGTTTTTTGGCGTATTTTTGGAGTTTTTTGCATGTGAACCCCTCTTACTTCCATCGGAACTACGGTTTAACATGCCAACCCTGTGTCACCCCTTGCTGCGGACATTTTTCCTTCTTCTTGCATGTCATTCCGGTGAATGGTTTGTCCAATATTAATTTCCGATCCCATTTTCGGGTTTGTTTTTTGGGTTTTTTCCATGTGAACGCGTCTTATCTCAGTCAGAACTATGTTTTGATGTGATAAGATTGTCGGGCACATCTTTCTGCCCAGTTTTCCTTTTTTCTGCACCTCATTCCGATGCACGGATCTTCCGATATTAATTTTTACTTGTGTTTTTTGTGTTTTTTGCGCGTGACCACCCTTTACCCCCCCCCGAACCTCTGTCACATATTTTCCTTGTTGTCCACCTGTCGTCCTGCCCACTTTTTGTTTTTACGCTATTTCGTTTTGACATCCGGATTGGGAGTTATTAAATTTTCTTTATGTTTATGTGTTTTCTCGCGCTCCATCCCGCGCGTGAACGTGCCTTTTTCAATTTTACGCGTTTTAACACGCCCCAATCGTATCTGCGTGTCTCATCCCTGTATCCGGGCGCCCTTTTAATCCCGTCACGGCAAATTTTTTTTACCCCGCCCCGCACACGTGCGCCGAACGGGGGTACGCTTCCCTCTTGGGCCCCTACCCACCCCATGACCCTTAGCCCTACCTTCTCCCTTGGGCACCCTACCCCCTGGGCTCCCCTACCCCACCCCCCCCCTTGGGTGCCCTTACCTCCTCCACACCCTTCCCTATCCCTCCCTACCCCGATCCCTTCCCACCCCAACCGTCTCTCCCCTCTCTCTCCCTCTGCATGCTCCCCTCCATCCCTCCTCCTCCATTTTCTCCCCTCCATATCTTCTCCTCCCTCCCTCCTCTCCTGCCTGTCCTCCCCTTTTTTTTTTTCCTCCCTCACGCCGTCCTCCCTCCTCCTACTCATCTTCTCCTCCCTCACTCCTCTTCTCCACGTGGCTGTGCCGCCCGCGCCTCCTCGCCTTGTGGCCGAGCCCCCGCCATTTGCTGACGTGCCCGACGCCTCCGCCGCCCTGCGTGCCTCGTCAGCAGCCCGCCCCGCCCGTCCCAGCGGCCGCTCCCTCGTCGCCCTTCGTCCGCCCGCCCTGCGTGCCTCGTCAGCAGCCCGCCCCGCCCGTCGCAGCACCCGCCCCGCCAGTCGCAGCGCCCATCATCTGTTTCCCCGCCGTTGCAGCGCGCTACCTCCTGCCGCCTTCCCGCCTTTCTCCCCTCATTCAAACCCTCCCCACTAACCCCCCTTCCTACCCGACATTCCCCAACCCCCCATTCCTACACCACCTCCCCACTAACCCCCCTTCCTACCTGACATTCCCCGCCCCCCATTCCTACACCACCTCCCCACTAACCCCCCTTCCTACCCGACATTCCCCACCCCCCATTCCTACACCACCTCCCCACTAACCCCCCTTCCTACCCCACATTCCCCATTCCACCCTACACCCCCCCACTAACCCCCCTTCCTACCCATCAAAACCCACCCCCATTCCTACACCACCTCCCCACTAAACCCCTTTCCCACCCACCCCCCTACCCTTTCCCCAACACACACATAACCCCACCACCTCCCTTAATCCTCGTTCCTGCCCCCACGCCCACTACCTCTCTTACTCCACACTGGCCCCCTTTCATACCCCATTCCCACACGCACACCCCCCACCACTCACCAGGCCCTCTTTCCCTCCACCTTTGCACACACCCATCCCCCCTATCCTTCTGTAAGTCCGCTGTCCTACCCCAGTAGCCTCGCAGCACCTGACCCCTCCTTAACCCCCCGACACGCGGCACCTCGCCCACCGCCCCATCCACACGCCGGATTTCCTTCGAGGCGTCGACACGCGTGCGGGTGTGTACGCGCTTGTAGTTGATCGTGCGGTTGTTCGTACACGGCTCTGGGATTTTGATCATTGGTTGCTGCCACGCAGCTTATTGCTGGGTATTTTCCCAGCTTTTTAATTCACACACCCGCAAACCCTTTTACAATTTTTTTTTTAAAAAAAAACAAAAAACAAACACAAATATTGAAAAATACAAAACAAATCATTAAAAACTACTTTCAATTCTGACAAAAATCCCAAAAAATCTAGAACACTTTTCGATTATTTTTGCAACCCATGGCCTTATTTTTCTCAACCTGTAAATTTTAGAAAAAATACTTTTGCCTATTTTTAAAATTCCAACATCTTTCAAAATACCCAACAATATGATATAAATTCATTAAAAATGCTAAAAATTTCCAAATTAATTTCTGTAAAATTCCTAACATTTTCCTTAACATTTTTATTTATTTTTGGCATATTTTTCTCAGCTATCATAATATTTCCTTTCACACCTAAATTCCTCGCAAATTAAACCAAAATAAAAACAAAATATCAACAACACCTTTTTCATCCAACACCAACTAACCGTCTAGAAAAAATCCAGATATTTTTGGATTGAGGAGAGCGCATTCTTTGCATTTCCATACACCCACTACCATGTATTTCCCTTTTATTTGTTATGTTTAAAAAAAAAACCAAAAAAAAAAAAACAAAAGCTCTCCCAAAACCCATGGTTAATATAAAAATACAAAACCCAACCATGAAAAAACGAAACACACAAACAAACACCCAAATAATTAACATAAATGAAACCTACACACCACCATGGCACGCGCATTCGAGCTATACACACATATTTTTTAATTAAAATAAACCCGCCGTTCACTTAGCACGCGCTACGTGCGCTAAAGAGGCACTTTAATTTTTAATTAAAATGAACCAGCCGTCACATGAGCACGCGCTGGCAAAAAAGCGCTCCACATCACCTTAATTTGTAATCAATGAACTTGCATTTAGAGACCCAGTCTGGGTATCGAAGTCCAGGATTCGAATTAAAGCACCGTTTTCACCTAATAATTGGTACTTAAATTTATAATAAGGAACCGCCGTTTTTTTGCTAAGGTTTATCACCTAATAACAATTTACCCATTTCTTAATAATTTATTAAAATGAACCTTTCATTAAATTAATTCCCCCTCACTGCACTTCATTCCCCTTTTTAACGAACCGTTTCGTGGGATGGGTATGCGCAGTCCTTGGAGTTATTTCCATAGTCAACCACTGGTTTATCAACAATGTAGTCTTGATATGTGTCGGATGTGGTATTGTTTTGGTTTCCTGTCTTTGTTACGGTTACGGGTACGGTGTGCAGTTTTTTTCTTTTATTGCCTGATACAGGGTTCTGGGTGTTTGTCTGATGCATCGCATGAAGCTTTCGGTTGCATTTGTCTCGAGGTCATGTCGAATTTTTTCTAGACAGTGGTTTGCTTGGGGTTAGTTAGTCGAGTCACGTTTTATTGTTTTGGTTGTTCTCTTATCCTTGGATTTTTGTATGTTGCTTTGCAGACATTCTTCTTGATTGTCTGTGTTTGTGGTGTGTGTGTAACCATCTGAATGGCACCTTCTCACGCTCCTCCCCCTATCCAGTACGTCCCATTAGTTAGTAGGGATTACTCTTCCCTACTTACTTTTGAGCCTCTCACGAAGGCGGGACTCACTGCTTTTGTGGCTACTTCTTTTCCATTGCTTCCCGAGGATCCGTCATTATGTGATGAGTTTCTGGCCTCTTACAGCAAGAAGACAGGACTAGTCCAGGGAATTTCTATGACTTTGACACCTCGAAGCCTAGGGAAGGCTCTGTCTCTACCCTCCAAAGGTGAACCTTTTGTTACCACTCGTCAGCTTTTCTCTAATGAAGAGATTCTGAAGCTGTTGCAAAAGCAGACAAGGGAAATGCTGGATGTTAAGAAGGTGATCAACTCTTCAGGAGTTTCCTTTTCCATGATCACTGATCCCGTATGGAAGATGATCTGTCAGTTTCTCCAGGACAGGTTTATGCCTGCCAAAACGCCATCCCAGTACTTGTCCAAAGAGCTTTTTACAGCTTCCAGGATGGTGTTGAAAGGAGTTGCTATTGATTGGAGCACTTACCTCCTCACTAAAATGGATCAACATTTCGTCAAAGTCACCAGGGGTAATGTTACCAATGTCACATATGGATCATATTTGTCTGCCTTCTTGACCTATTCAGGTTTACAGAAGACTGTGCCTCCACCTCCTCCATCAGATCCAGTACCTCCTCCTCCACCTTCAGATGAGTCCGAACCTATTGACATAGAGGATGATGATTCTCCACCTGCCCTGGTCATCCAGCACAAATGCTTGAAGAGGGTAGCGGATAAAGCTCCTTCAGTACTTCCTTCAGTGCATATTCCTGCTACCTCTGGCAGTGATCTCCCTGGGTATCTCACTTGTAATAACCTGTTCAGAGCACATCGAGAAGGATCATTGGACATATCAGTTCCCTCCCTGCACAATCTAGTCTCAGGAGATGCAATTCCTTTCCTCTGTAAAGACATTCAAAGTTCCATTGAGTTGTCAGTGACAGCCTATGTTCAACAGTTGTGTGCGTTCTTTTATGAAGAACTCATGTAGTCTAAGGACCAGTTGCATAAGGCAACATCCGAGTTAGCTTCTGCTAAGGATACCCTAGCAGATTTGTTTAAGCAAATGGAACGACAAACCCAACTGGTTGCCACCCAAAGCGATGAGATCTCTTCTTTGAAGATCCAGTTACTAGAGGCTCAATCCCAGGTTATTGTCTCCTAGCTGTTGAAAGAAATTCAAAAGCATACTGACAAGAAGAAGAGGCCTAAGGATTTCTCCCTCCACAGCAACCAACTCAAACAAAGACCTAGAGCCTGTGAAGGAAGTGGATGTGTCTAACACCTTCCTGGATCCTAGAACCCCAAAGATTGGCATGTGGATTGAATGATGTTTTATTACAAATGCATTGATTGATGTAGGCTCATCAGTGAACATCATGATAGATGTGACACTGAAGGATCTAGGCTTGCAAGGAATGTAGCCTGCACAATGGCTTATCAAATTGGCAAGCCAAAGCAGAATCAAGCCTTTGGGCATTCTCCCATATGTGAAGACAACCTTCATAGAAAGAAGTTATTGGCTGACCTATCTGGTGGTAAAACTAAATTCCTATGGGACCTCATACCCTCTGCTACTAGGAAGACCGTGGATTTTTGAAGTAAGGGCATAGACGAATTGGTTCAAAGAGGAACCCTAAACCTAGGCAGAGGACCCAACAAGGTGGTACTAAAGTTGTATGGATCGCAAAAAGGCAATGGATCCACTTCCATTGAAGTCATAATAGACTTTTCCAATGAAGTAATAGATAGCAGATCAGGAGATGAAGAGGCTGTCGAACAATTTTTTCCCAAGAAAACAGAGGCAGAGTCCCTAATAGTGGGCACTATAAGCCAACGACTGAAAGAAGCCAAGTCTTTGTCAATGTGTGAACACCTCCTGCTTGAACTTGAATTGACTTTTGAAGTTACATGGCCGTAGTAGAATTCAGGGGAGAAGGAGAGGATGTCCACAGAAGCGCAGGAGTTCCAAGCTATCTTAGATGACAAACTTTTAGTTTTACATATTGCTAATGACACAGTGGCCTCCCAAGCCTCTCAAATCCAACAGTTGCAAGATCAACTGGCCAAGTTACGCTCTGTTCCTCCAAGCCCTAATGTTCCCTTGATTCCTTCTCTTTCACAGCAGGACTTGGCTGCTCTTCAGAGACAGGCTACCTTGTGTCCTCTATTCCAAGATAAAGTGGAAAGATTGCAGTCCAGAATGGACTTGTTATGGTCTACATTTGAGCAGTTTCAGGAATATGTTCCACCAGACCATTCTTTCTTTGTCCACTACCACTTACAGAAGTTGGTCTTCTACATGAAGCTTTCCACGATGGATTTACCTCTTCCAGAGGATGGATGGACTAGGGCTTGGTCTGCTGAGTTGTTGACAGAGGTAGTAAGAATGGTGTTTGAAGATTCTGTCACGCCAGATACCATGTTGATGTCATACATGTATCTAAGAGGAGACTTGTTAATTCCAGATGAGGTGGATATGGCATGGTATGTGGGGGATGTGGTATTACAAGCTGTTTTGTATGTCAACCATTTGGAGTTGTGCATAGCTGACATGTTCCAGAGTTATTCAAAGTGGCTGATTGTCATGATAATTCGTGGCATCCCATGATTGATTCTGTGGTCCTAAATCAAAGACAAAACACAGATCCTACCTCTGCCCAGAGTACTAATCAACTGAGGATGGATCTCTTAGCCTATCTTTCAAAACATAATCCGTTTGATTCTTCCTTCTTTGATGCCTATCATCGACGATCTCTCTTAGGATCTTCTGTTCCTACCCTCCTATATTACCAACAAATGGCTCACCGCTATGCTATATATCTTTCCCTTTGTCAATCTCATTCCACCACTATTTTACCCCTTCTTTTCCAACCTTCATCTTTCCCTCAAATTCCCATTTTTGCATATTGTTCCTTTATTGAGGATAGGGTATTTTTCCCTTCTCCACCCTGTCTTTCTCCCTCCATTCATGTACCCTCTACATTTCCTATTTATCAGTTAACACCCTTCCTTAGTGATTCCCTCCAAATTTCTGCCACTCCTTCTTTAACCTTTTCTTCCTTTTATGATTTTTCCTATCCCTCCCTTCATCCACTTTTCCTTATTCCATTACCCTCTCCTAACACTTCTATATCTCAACCACCTCAGTTGGTTAGTGACTGTGACGGGTTTGATAATCAGATTTCCCGAAGAAGGGGATGGATTTCGGATGATTCCCTTACAGGACCTCAGATCAATTGGCCAGTAATTCCAGGAGAATGGAGAACTTCCATTCAAGCTTATCAGAACTATGTTCATTTTGCTCAGCAGTATTCACAGTCTGCAAATCCCTCAGTGAGATTAACTGCTCACTTTGCTTGGTACTTGGCGTATATGCATAGGCACTCTCATAATGATTCCAAGCCTATTCCAAAGTTGTGCATGAATGTCAATGTGAGCATTGATTCCCAACAGCTGGATATTTTGTATTTTCATGCCCTTTGTTTGCCTAGCAGATACTTGGTCCTGTTGGAAAGGATGTGCTGTCTTCAGTTTTTTCAAAATCCTTCCAAAAACTTTGTAGATGAATCCTTGTCTATGGATCGTTTCCGACAACATCAATCTTTCAAGCGGGATCATCTTCATTGATACCTTTCCAATGTATGGTGGATGCTTTTTAATGAAAATCTCTCTTTTTGGAGGCATCATTCAAATGGTTGTGTTGTATTAGTGTTTGTGTTGTGAGTTCCTTTATGTCATACGAACGTGGTGGTTTCCTATTGGATTGGATTTCGTGTGCGAGCTACATTTTGGAGAATTGTGGTGATGGGGTCGTGGTTGGAGAGTTGAAGCTGATGCTGATGAAGAAGAAGAAAACTCTTATATCCTTTACCAATTTGTTGTGATTTTTAGTTTGATAAGAGGTGTTACTGTAAAACGGGTTTTCCTTTCTTTGTATTTTTATATCAGACACAGGTTATAAGTTGGGGTCGTAGTGGATGGATTCTTTTTGAAGAGATATTGATGATCATAGTTGAGCTTTTCCCTGAACTTGTATTCCCTTTTTCTTAGGTCGCGAGGACGCTTCCTTATTAAGTGTGGGGATATGTTGAGTGTTGAAATGACTTGTTTTTTGGCTGATTTTTGTTGTTTTTGAGAGCTGAATGGTTGATTTTATGAGATGATTGATTGGTTTGGAAGTGGTTTGAGAGTGTTTTGGATGATATTGATTGTGTTTTGGAAGTTCATGATGTTTATTGGTGGTTCTGTGATGTTTTGTGATGTTCTGATTGGTTCTGAATACCTTCTGTTTTGTTATGTTTTGGTCTGTTTTGTTCTGATTGTCTTCTGTAAGGAGGGATGGAGTATTGATTGATGAAGATTGAGAACTTGTGAAAGCTTATTGAATGGTTTGTGAGAGTTTGGAACGGTTTGAGTATAAGTTATGTGGTTTTGATGATCTTCTGTAGGTCTTATGTAGAGCTTCTGTCTCTGTTCTATTCTGTTTTGTTCTGTTCTGTACTGTTTCTGTTTAGGTACTGTTCTGTGACTGTTCTGTATGCTTCTGTATTGTGCAAAAGAGCTGAAAGAAGTGAAAGAAGTAGCTGCTGAAGACTCAAGTGAAGACTAGAGTGAAGTGACAGTAGTGAGCTATGAAAGGACACTGTAGTGGCTCTGGTGACTCTTCATATCAGACATACCTCTTGGGAGGGGTATCCACGAACGTGAGCTGGGTTTAGACCGTCGTGAGACAGGTTAGTTTTACCCTACTGATGAGCGTTGCCGCAATAGTAATTCAACTTAGTACGAGAGGAACCGTTGATTCACATAATTGGTCATTGCGCTTGGTTGAAAAGCCAGTGGCGCGAAGCTACCATGTGTAGGATTATGACTGAACGCCTCTAAGTCAGAATCCATGCTAGACGCGGCGCTCTCTACCTCCCCGGTTGTTACCTGACTGATAGTAGGGGCGCTCGTGCATCCCCGAGAGCATGTGTCGAGAGTCTCCCTCGAGGTGCCGGAAGTGGTCGCCTCGAGGACTCTGAATGGAAATTCCGAACGATCGGGGAGATGAATCCTTTAGGATTATTGAGGGTGATTTTGAGAGATTGTAGTGAGGACATGATGTATTATTGATGGAGTGAGAGAGAGAGAGAGAGAGAGAGAGAGAGTCAGAGATAGCCAATTCTACTGAAACAGAGTGATTGTATATGAGAGATTGAGAGAGAAGACTATGAAGATATTGAAGATGAATACTATGTGATGTATTTCCATTAAAAGATGTTGTATTCCTTTGCTTTCTTTGTTCCATTGATGGATTTTGTGAAGATATTGAAGAATATGCTTGATTCTATCAAATCCGTGGGAGATCTACATGATGCTGCATGAAGATTTGTTGTGCCTGGTATTCTTTTCTTCATTGTGATCATATGAAACATAATAAACAAGCTTGTTGATGTTACAAGATAGATTTTCTTGCAAGAGAATTCCCTTTTCCTTGGTGTTCTTCTTGGGGCTCCATCTTTTTTTATGAGGGTGACTTCTTTTCATTGTTGGGCAGCCTCTTTCTCCAAGTCAATGGTAGGGTAGATTTTTGGGCACTCCTGGCTTGGATTGGTTGTGTTTATAGGTTGAATACATGTTTTCCTCTGCATTACTACTCCCTTTCTCTATCCGGCATTCTATATTCCCTTCAATGTCGAATACTGCCCCGTCTATCTTTCCTCAATCAGTTTTCTTATATTTTTTGGCTTGATAGACATCAATTATCTTGAGGACACCTCTTCTTGGTCATCTTTATTCCAATGGTAGTATATTCTTTTGTTTTCTTGCAAGTACTTTATTGAAGGACATCTATGGTCGATGTGTATGCTATGGGGGATTGTGTGGTTTGAGATCTTTCAAATCAACCACCAACTTATTACTCTTTCCCATTATATTATTCAGTATATATTGCATCTCAGATTGTATCTAGTCAAAATAGAATGCAACAACATCAAGTTATTGTGAGGACGACTAGACATAACAGTCCTGACGATAGATGTACCTTGAACAACACTGCACAGATGACCCAAGATATCACCAAAGAATCCAAATTTGGTTGTGCAGTTGCAAAATCAAAGGCATGTATCAAAAGGCTTGAATTTACAAGCCAAGACCCAAAAGATGAAGATATAGTACCGCATGTTTATCTTAGGGTCAAACTCACCGCAAAAAAGAGAGCACATTGTCGATGCTCTCATTGATGAAGGAGCTGATTTTAATATCTTGACCCATGAAGCATGGATCCTACTAGGCTGACTAGAGCTTACGGGGGACACTCGCAAGCACTTGTAGGGAAGTGCAAAACCCTTGTAACCATTGAAATGGAAAGCTTGCCTATCCTCTTCCATGTTCCTCCAAATATAGTGCTAATTGTGGAAAGGAAGCCCTCCTAGGAAGATATTTCAAAAGGGTGACGAAGTGTGAGGCCGATTACGTAGCACAGAGGATATACCCGACACTATCAGGTGTGAGGATTATCACAACCTTTACTAAGGGTGACCTCATCAAACCTTGAGAAAAGGACAAGGAACATTCTCACATGCCAAGGAAGCCTAGTAATGAGAGTAAGGACTTGTTGGAAAAGTTGATAGAAGCGCATGATGAACAGAGAGAACTAGGGAGTAAGGCCATACTTGAACCAATAAGGTCAGGTGACAATGCCAAGGACAACAGGATTTGGACTTACAAATATGGTAAAAGACCACAAAAGAAGCCCAAGCCTTATAGACGAAGGTATCGATGGAGAGCCAGCACAATGCCATGATGGATATTCAAAGCATTGCTACGTGCTCAAGGGTATTACATAGGTAACCGATGGATTTGGGTACCGAAACCCATGTAAACCACCTCTGTCAGCTAAAGGCCAGGATGTATCAAGAGCAAAGAAGCGCAGGAGGAAATCTAAACGAAAAAATAAGTATCGAGTCAAAAACATTGGAGTGATTGAGCCCCTCACGATTGAAATCAACAAACCAAATGGGACTATTCGATTGGTAGATTCTCTGCCTAGGGGCTTAACAAGAGAATATCAGATTTAATTGTCGAGTGTGCACAAAAGCCACTAGTGCCCAAGAAGCCTTTGACTTCCCAAGAGGATAATGAGTACCATATGTGCAATGTTGCTCATGATAAGACTACTTGCTCAACAATGCAAATGGCAAAATCATCTAACAGCCACGAGAAAATCTTCCAACCAGTGCCAAGTCCACCTAGGAGTCCCAAATCTCCTACATCATTCTCTTTCCCTAAACGGACGCAGGAAGCACAACAGCAGCCCCGCCAAGTGCAGCTACTCAATCCTGATCACTATCTCTAGCTAAGCTTCCAAATGTCCAAGAGGTGGGACATGACATCGCCCTAAGCTCTCCGCCTAAGGATATACCTATGCAATCCACCGTGGCTAGCTCTCAATCTGCACAACTGAATGCTCAAAGGGCAATAAAAGACAAGACCACTTCTAATTTGCCTAAGGACTTGACACCGTAGTGTACCAATAGTAGCCAGTCCAATGAACTGGCCACTAATACCTCCAATCATGAATCACAGCAATCATAGCCTTTGGTCGTGACGATGCCCCTTGCGGAATGTGTCCTTAGCAATTCACTTGTAGAAGAGATGTCACAACCGATAGCCTTGACTCCTCCAGCACTATCGAAGCACCTAAAGCCTAGGCTTGAGGAGAAATCTCTCAAGATTTGGCCAAGGATATGGCGCATCTGACCAATGAACCAGAGATGAAGTGCCTAATGAAGCTTGATCACAAGTTGACAGCCATCACACGTGCGTACGTCCATGTGGACAAAAGAGATGTTAAGTGAGCGCTCATCGAAGGTAAGCCTCTCTCACAACCTAGTAATGAGACGTTAAGGAGTGCTAACTAGAATTGACTTTGTCAATGTTCAACACAAACGAAAATTTTCAATGTTTCACTAACACAAACAAACAACTTTGCCTCTTGTAGCTCAAAAATCATTGATAATATACTCCAGGTAGAGCATTGAACACACACTTAAAAAAAACAATTGCTAATAATCCTCATACCTTGTCAAAAGTTGTTACACAACATTGAAAGCCTTGTGTCTTCGAACTCAAAATCCAACACGACAAGTCACCTTCACTTGCGTGTGATCCTCCATTCTCCTCACACAATATACAAATTTGATTGCAAAGGAGGGACAAGGGCCCCTAAGCCTTCACTCACTCCTCCTTTTATAGTATTTTCACATGTTGGGCTTTTGAAAAGTCTTAGGCTTTAGCTTTAAACATTTGAAAACGATTCAAAAGCTTTTAAGCTTTTTATATTTAAAAGCTTTTGAATAAGAAAATTTACTTTTCCATTTTTTTTTGCCACCTTTTGTCCTTGTTTCGTCAAGATGTCGATTGTTCTCATTCACAGAAAATGAAAATCCCCATGGGCAGGAGTGGAGAGGCAAGATGAAATCGAAGATGCATCCCATGCTATTTATCATGTTCAACAATAATGTTACTTGTCAAGATTAAACGCTTAGCCCTCGTGCCAACCTTGAACTCATTGTAGCATCCATGGAACCAACCATATTTTAATGATTCATGAGAATTACGTCAAGTCGAGAACTTTACGCTATCAACGATGGCACATTCCTAATCAGTAAAAGTCTCTACTCTCCATAGTTACCAGACTAGGATTTTGAATACGTTGGATGTCGCATGAATGAGATCTTTTCTTAGGTGCAAGATCTCTCTCTTCGCCTTTATGTATACTACACCAGCTTTAGAAATAATGGTTGCAGTTGCCACAAATCCTACATTTTCCTCCTCCACTTCATTGAGATTGAATTTTTATTATCTTGTCCATGAACCATAATGGCCTCCCTTTGCTTTGCATGTGAAGTTGCAATTTGCCTAGTAATAGTGCATTTAGAACAACATGCAGCTCTAATCTCAACCCCCTAATGTAATCTTGGATTATCTCAATTAAGCAACCAACTTCTTTCATAGAATTACCTCTATTTACAAAGCAATCAACAGTTTTATTGTCTATTCATCAAACCTCATTATAACAAGTGATTGCCTCCACATAGTGCCATTGTATCTATTGCCTGATGACCTTCCGAAAATTTGTTGTTGCAATCTTCCCAATCACACACACACTTTTTCCATAGTATCTATAACCTAATCTTTAAACACTGCTACATCGTTTTTTTGGCCCACACAAGTAATTTGCTTTCTTTGAAGAAACTCAAGAGCCTTTTGAAGATCTATCTCCTTTGAGTTTACAATCTTCACTACTTGTCTAGTAGTATTGTGGTGCTTACCATCGTAAGAATATCTACCTATGCCAAACCAAACAGGTTCTTCTTATTCTTCCAATCTTGTGTTTAGTCTGTTCTTCAATTATTTTTCCCATCAGAGCATCTGCAATTTACTATTTTGATGATAGTCTCTTTTTGTTTTCTCTTTTTCGATTTCATGCAATGTATCCTAGTAGAAAAAATGCTTTGAAATGGAACTCCGTGCTCAATCATTCATGTCACTGAGAGGAAATGCAAATTTTAATCCATGCCATGCAATCAAACAAGTAATGCTCCACACAAAAATATGGATGCATTGGAAAATAATGCCTAGCCTATCTACACATATGTGTGCATCATGCAACATGCAAACACAGTTTCTTGATTAGAATAAATCCTTAACTTCACCTCTCAACACACTCAGAAAGAAAAATGACGTACTCCGCTCCACCCACCCAAAATCTCACAGTTAAGAAAATAGTGGTTCTCATGATATTCACTAAGTTAAAAAAACCCATCTCACAACTGGTGACGTCCTTCACGACCCTTAAAAACTCACCCAACCACCTTCCCACTCAACCAAAAATTCATATTTGAGTGATGAATTTCCCAACTCTTGTGCGTGTAAGAAATAGTGTGCGCACAATGAAAGGTGCTCTCTCAAGTGCGTGTGTATCTAGGATTTACTGCATATAGCTGTAGCAAACCTCATGCCATGCTAGTGCTCAATGATGGTGCAAAACATGCATCAACCCAACCCATGGCATGGAAGTTATTGATAAGATCAAGAGACAATCCTCGAGTGCAGTCCATCCAACAAATGCAATGTGAAATGTTCTCATGAATCCATGATCCCTATGATGTGCAAGAGTCTTGGCAAGAAATCATACCTATTTCAAGATGTTCAGTTAATTTCAATAAAATCTAGCTCCAACCTATCTAGAAAACTCCAATCTCAACCAAGGCTATTAAGTTTCCCCTTCAAAAAATTCAAAAAGAATGACAAAAACAATTCTTAAGCTACGAACATAGAAAATCTAGGTAGGAAACATCAAAACAAACATTCACACAAACAACTAAGCTAACAAAAATCAATCTATCTAGAGTTTTTCTAGGGGGTTTCAGTTTTTGCAAAAATGATTGACATCGACAGAGTACCCCTGGACCTTAGGTTTATTAAACACCTAGAATATAAGACCCAACCAATAAGGCAAAAAATATGAAAAGTCATTAGACACACCCTTATTCTTTCAAGGGTTTGATGAACAAAGCCCATGGCTATCTCTCACCTACACACACACACACACACACACACAAATCTAACTCAATGTGATGTAGTGAATAAACTTACTAATACTTACAATATCATCATCATTAACATTAGCATGCTACACTCCACCATCTATCCACCCACTCATTCACTTGCCTCATTGCTTCCATTGTCATCCACACACTTGAGAGGATTCCTCTTTATAAACGAGAGGAGATGAAGATATAAAGAAGAGCTTCACATCATGCATTCCTCACTCCTTCATGCACTCAATGCCACACACCCTTTCTCAAGCACTCAACTCACTATGGAAGGATGGAGATGGACATAAGAGAATAGATGAAGCTTCACCCATGCCCAAGTCCCTTACTCCACACACTCTCCTACACTCCCTCTCCTTCAATCTCATACATTTGGATAATAGAGTAGCAAGAGAGATAGAGAGAAAATTTCACACACACATGAATAGCTTCTTTTATTCTTTTCCACATTTTATAATGATATTTAGGATTAGGGTTTTCACCTCCCCTTAGTTCCATGCACAAGACTTATATTGTTGGTTTGGGAGATAGGTCAAACTTTAGTGTGAGCCTAGACTATTTTTCCACACTCGAGGACCCAAATCATGCATAGGCTATTGTGCAAATATTATGTGAGCATGCATGCATACTTAGGTCTTCCTTAGTTAGAACACTGCTCCATTGGTTCTTCATAGTTGTGTAGTCAATGAAGCAAGGAGACATGATAAGTGGGAAAATTTGTAAGTGCTAAGGAAAAGAGTACTTGAAGAAGATCACGAGAGACACCATTAGGATATTGGTCAAGGAATTGTGTCATAGCTAAATGAATTTGAGGATCAAGGTTTCTGGTATTTGCAGTTTCTAATGCCAATTGAAGAGAATGGTTTCCTTTTTAGCTGTATTTCCAACTTACTTTCTTTGTTGATTGTGATGGCACCAAAGTGAATGAGGAATATATACAAGCACATCTAATCATAGGCGAGATAGACTCCCTATGTCATGACTTTGATGTACCTTGAGTAAGAGTGGGGGGGTTAAAGAAAGGATTCGGGGATTAGAGATGGCGTCGACTAACTAAGGCAATGAGGCATGCCTAGTTTGAGGACCCCTAGGTGTGGTGTCATGATTGTGATTGCAATTTTATTTCTTTTCATTTCCTTCCTTATTTATTTACTTCTTTCTTTTTGGAACAAATATACAAGTGTCATACAATGAGGCTTTCAACCTTATAGACAAGTTAGAAAAAATTAGGATTGGGAAGGTGATGTTGGTAAAGCTTTGATTTTTTTACATATTGGAGAGATATTGTTGTAGAAATGATTTGATGTGTAAGCCTTTGTATTGGAAAATTTGTTGTTGCTAAAGAGGAGAGGATTGAGATTTCTGGAAATCCATTGTACTTCCTGCTAGGGTAGGAAAATTTGTTGTTGCTAAAGATTGAGATTTCTGGAAATCCACTATACTTCCTGTTAGGGTAGGAAAGGGGGCAGGAAAGGTTTGAGAAAGTAGTCCAAGTGGATTTTGCTCGACAAAGTTAGCTCCTCCACAACTTTCTTCTTGCATGTACTTGAAGTAAATTAGGGAACTTGTTGCTTTCTTAATGTCAGATTCAAGCCCAAGCATATCACCTATCATCTATTTTTATGCATTTACTTGATAGAAATTGAGAGCACATGCGATTAAGTTGAAAATAATTAAAATGCGAAAGTTTGAAACAAAGCTTTGACTATAACTTTTACCACTTACTAGTTCTTGATTTGTTAGTGACTCATTGGTCAAGCGTTCCTTTTTTACTCAAAAAATGGTACAATGCTTATGAGCATTACAAGGGTATTGTGTATATGGTGTGCATGGTTTATTTTTTAATAAATATTTAATATGATCAATTTTATTATGTACAACAACTATAATGAATTTATCGTTCATATAAGGTAACAAGCTATGGTACAATGTTATCTCATGTAGGGATAAGCCATTTCGAAAAGTTAGGATTGTATCAAACTGCAACAGTAGTATCAAGGACTTGTGGTACTTTTTCAAAGAATAGTACATATGCAATGACATTTGCTACCACATTCCCTTGGTCCAATTAGTTACAATATGAATTTCTTCCTCTATTAGGAGTTATTTAGGAAAGGGTAATCTTGGATTGGTTTGGGGACTTCAACATTTCATACTGTTGCAAGTATTCATTAAAAAAGTGAAAAGCTATATTTATTAGATCATTCCTTGAGCCCATATAGCATGTCTTTGTTTAGCAAAAGTCATTATTAAAGCCCCAAGTTTTGTGACTGAAGCTCGCACAACGTACCATTTTTTGATCGCACAACGTATCGTTTTTCTTTTAGTTCTAGTGTTTAGACTTCCTCTAGGTTCCCTTCACCATTATTAGTGTGGAATGAGGGAATCAAACAAAGCTCCTCATCTTAGACTTTTGACATATGCTACATGATACGTCAACCATTTCTAGGTATTGTGTACAAATGTGTTCTTGCTCAATTCATGTCAATGATCAAGTGAGGAACTCTTCATATTCTATGGTCATCCCAAGATTTGCATGAGTGGCTACATATATAAGTAACTTAATTTTATTATCGAGTTTCTTGTGGCACTCAATTATTGGTCGATTCTCCCTTTGTGTTATTTCCTTTGCCATCACCATGATGGATTTTTTCATCAATTTGGGCTTTAAATTAAGGGGTGGGTTTGGTTGAGAAGAGCACTATTTGTGATCTATGAAATTGCTTGTGCTCATCATTTTAAAGCTTGGATCCCTCTTCATCAAAATATTGGTGGACTTGTTCCTTGGATAAGATGAAAGATGTGGTCATAGCCAAAGGCTAAGACTATTACTATTTTGATTTAGATTTAGGAGTAGTAGCTACAGGGTTAGTGGGTTTAATTGTGGTAGCCATTGAGAACAATTGCGCAACTAGATCCTTAGATGTTGTGGAAATATTATGGACTTTCACTAGCCATTGAGAACAATTGTGCAACTAGATCCTTAGATGTTTTCGAAATATTATGAACTTTCACTAGGTTTTGATGTGCTGTTGGTGAAAGTTTTGGTACCCTTCTAATTGCACATCTTGTGATTATATCTTTTTAGGATTCACTTTTGTGGTTTCTCCATTTGGAAGCACATAAAACATGATGGGCAAGCTTTTGGTCTCTAAGGTCATCAAGATTTTGCATTTTCCCAAGAGTGAATATGGAGAACCCACATATGGATTGACGACTACATTAATTAGCACAAGTTTGAGTTGTCCAATTCTAGTCCATGTATCATAGACAAGGATATTATAGTCCATTCCTTCATCAATGAGAGCCTTAATGATGTGATCTCATTTAGTGGCTAGTTTGACTTTGAGATAGGCAGGTGGGATGAGATCTTTGTCTTTAGGGTTAAGGATTCAACCTAAGTGGTTAGGAGAAGAGAAAGAAAGGTCAAGATGCTAGTAATTTTAGGGAAGGGGTATTGATTGTGATAGAGAGGGAGAAGATGGTGACATATAAGGTGTTGGAGAGGGTGTTTTGGAGGTGATACTTCTCTTGATGGCCACCAATGTAGCTAATTGAAGTATATGCTTTTAAGAGATGGAGGAATTTTGATCACACATGATATGTGGTGGACAGCGTGTTGTCTGATGGTAGCGAGTTATTGACAAATAGTGACCCAATGTTGATCTCAATTGACAACAACCATGGTTGAAGAACTATAGGCCATTGATGAAGATGGTGATGACTATCAACTTGTTGATGGTGATTAGCTACATCGATATTTTCTATCACTAGTCCATTGTTAGTAGGGTGTGACTAGCTTAATGATGATGTTGGCAATTGTTATCATAGGACAACTACTATCATGCAATCATAATTAATAGGGCATGTGCTATTTGATAATGATTGTAGCAAGGCAATTATTAGCAGGCAGTTGTTGTTAGTGATGGGGATATTGGTTGAGGCAGTTGCGATTTCCAAACACAACGAATAGCTAGGCGGTGTTCGAGTGATGAACAACATGTAGGGTCTTGGGAAGAGGAAATGTCCTATTGTACGAGATAAGGGAAGCTGTAGGGATGATGGGACCTAAAATGGGCCGGCACTGGCTAAGGCACTAGCCGGACCTCATGTCCTCAAAAAACAACCCCACTTCACGCCCTCGCGGACTAGGAGCATCTCTCGAGGGATATACTATCCTAAACACTAATTACTTGCTTGTTTATACTCTGTAATCCAACGGATATTCCATTTTTTGTCTCCTCAGAGGGAGATTATACATATATCGACATTAAATGCCACATATTACAGACACAAGGGCACCCCATTGGCTGATTGCCGTGACCCTACCGCAGCTCTCCTACATCTTGGTGATTGGCTCCTCGATGCGCTGCTTCCACACATAGACACATTCGAAAAAAACTCCCCTCTTAGTACCAATATATTTAACGTTCTAGGAATGCACTTATCCTCACTTATCCATCCCCTTTAACCCACCATCTAGACCTACAGCCGGGTTGCTCACTCTCTCTATATGGGTCAAGTCCTAAAGAAACCAAGTGCTATGCATCCAAGAGCTTGTAATTGATACCATTTAACGATGCTTAATGAAAATGTGTATATGATAAGTGCTCAAACAATTGAAAAACAGTCTCGTGCATTGTGCAAATCCATTCTTTTCATGTTTCCATACACTAACGCCTAATTGCTACGATGAGAGAAGACACCGAGCCTTACACTGATGCTGTACTTCCCTTTATTCGACTGAAGGTCATCCTATATGAATAATGTAGCAAATATATAAGATTTTATAACATATTTTAGCGCTCAAACTCCCCTCTCTCCCTACCGTTTAAAGTTTTGCTTGCGGTGATAGGTAAAAGGGTAATTTCATGTGTATTTCGCATGAAATAAGTAGTAAATACTCACAAAAACACATAAATGGGGATAACTTAAGGCAAGACCTCATGCTTTATCATCATTATACACTCACAGACACATCCATAATTTTCCTCATCCATTTCCTATTTTTTCCCCTTTTAAAGAGTATTTTTTCTTATTTTTTTATATTTATTATCAATAAAAATGGAAAAAAAGTAGTATTATTTTAGAGTTGTGGCTCTTGAGTCCTTAAATAGCAAACATGTAGATTTTATTGGTGTTTTGTTTCATGCTTTTTCCATTTTAAGCCCAAAAATCCCATTTTTCCTCTAAAAACCATGTTTTTTGAGGTTTTTTCATTTATTTTCCACACTTTAAGTGTATATTTTTGAGTTTTTTACTATGAAAGAATAAAACCAGTAGCAAACAACATGTTCATCAATTTTCAGCCCACATGAACATTGCTAACTGTCAAGATTGTGGGAGAGAAGGAAGGAGTCTCACTTGCAGCTTTCTTGCTTGCACAATGGGGGAATACACACAGAGGTGGAGGCTGAAAACAGTTTTCCTCTTCTTAGTTGTGTAAGCCAAAAAGAACTCATACAAAGAAATAGAAAAACCCTATATATGGGTCTCAAACCAAAGACAACTAACTAAGGTGGCATACTAACTGAGCCACGAACTAGATTAGATAAGGATAGCTGTCATCTAGCTATTATTCATGGGCGGTGTACCAACCGCGTCTGCAACTGACAAGTCGGTGACATAAATACACAACGGTCACCCTGGCGTATCACGAGTGGAGCTCGATATCTCAACACTCCCCCTCGAGCTCAATCCCAATTCCTGCACACCAAGCAGGTCTCTGAACTTGCGCAGCTTCTCTGCGCCCAATGCCTTCGCAAATATGTCAGCTACCTGATCCTCTGTGCTGACATAAACTAGATCAATAAGACCTAGTAAAACCCTCTCCTGCACATAGTGATAATGCACCTCAATGTGCTTTGTTCTAGCATGATAGACTGGGTTATTTCCCAAGTGTATACTGCTCATGTTGTCACAATAAATGACAACTGGCCCATCTGTAGACTGATGCATATCATAAAGTAGCTTATGCAACCAAGCTACCTCACATGCAGCCATTGCTACACCCCTGTACTCAGCCTCTGTGCTCGACAAGGCAATTGTAGGCTGTTTCTTGCTGCTCCAAGTGACTGCAACACTCCCAAAAGAGAACACATATCCACTGGTAGATCGTCTATCAAAAATACTACCAGCCCAATCAGCATCAGTGTATCCATGCAGCTGTATCTGAATCCCAGTCTCATAAAATAGTCCATACTGCAATGTGGACTTCACATACCTGAGTATGCGTCTAGCCACATCCAAATGCGATTTCCTTGGAGCTTGCATAAACTGACTTACCAATCCAATAGCATAGCTCAAATCTGGCCTGGTAATAGTCATATAAATCAAGCTTCCTACTATGCGTCTGTACATAGTAGGGTCTTCCAGAATCTCACCTGCATCTGCGCTCAGCTTCACATTCTGATCCAAAGGAACTGAAATAGGCTTACAGCCTGTCATCCCATATTTGGATAGCATGTCCAATCCATATTGCCTCTGCAAGAGCTGTATCCCACTTGGTGATCTAATCACCTCAATGCCCAAGAAATAACGCACCTCTCCCAAATCCTTCATCTCAAACTTTTGCTTCAATAGCATTTTCACATGAAGGATATCTTCATCACTGTCACCTGTCATAATCAAATCATCAACATAAATGACAAGTAGCATAATACCTTTCTCTGTTTTTCTCACATAAAGTGAGAAATCTGCCTTGGAAATCTGAAAGCCAATAGTGACAAGATATTGTCATATCTTGTCATACCATGCTCTAGGTGCTTGCTTCAAGCCATACAAGGCTTTCTTCAACCTGCAAACAAACTCAGGATGAACAGCATGCACATAACCTGGTGGCTGCTCCATATAGACCTCTTCTTGCAAATCACCATGCAAGAAGGCATTCTTTACATCCATCTAATGTAAATACCATTCCTTTGATGCAGCCATAGCAATGACTACTCTTATGGTTGCCATCCTTGCAACCGGACTGAATGTTTCTTCATAGTCAATGCCATATGTTTGTGCATACCCCTTGACTACTAATCTTGCCTTGTATCTGTTCACATAACCATCTGCATTGTGCTTCACCTTATAAACCCACTTACAGCCAATTGCATTTTTACCTTTAGGCAAAGGTACCAATTCCCATGTAGCATTTTCTTCCAAGGCATGCATTTCTTCATCCATGGCTTTCTCCCATTTTTCTTTTCCCATGGCTTCCTCAAAAGAAGTGGGTTCTGGTTCCTGTATCACTTTAACCATATATGCATAGTGAATGGCTGTAAATCCATCATATTTTAGCCTATCCACAGGATACCTAGCTCTCGTAGACCTGCGCAAAATAGGTTCACTCCCAGGTGCTCTCAAAACATCCCTGGTCTTCCTTACTCCAGGTGTAACAATAGAAGGAATACCCAACTCATCATCAATGCTCTGTTCTGAGCCACTGGATTCACCATCCACATAAGAGTGACCTGCATTCACATCAAACATGGGCTGATCAACCTTCTCTTTTCCTTTTCGTGATACCTGCATACCACTATCTGCATTACTTTGAGAAGATTCTCCTGATCTCAATCTGCCTGTCCATGGTGAAGAATGTGAACCACTGCTAGAGGACGCTCCAGGTCCACTAATATTTTGTGACTGCTGCTGTGAATTCTGTGCAGCATTACCATTTTGTGCATCTACATCATCAATCACATTTACTGGTTTATACCAGCTACTCATCTCATCAAAAACAACATCTCTGCTCACTGTAAACTTACGAGTAGAAGGGTTATAGCATCTATACCCTTTTTGCTGCAGATAGTAACCAATAAAGATGCACTTCTCAACTTTTGGATCCAACTTGGATCTCAACTCATCTGGCACATGTACATAGGCAATGCAACCAAAAATTTTCAAATGAGAAATATCTAGTTTCCTACCAGTATACCTCTCCTCTGGAGTCATCCCATGTATTGCTGCAGTGGGAGTCCTGTTCATTATGTAGACTGTTGTAGCAACTGCTTCAGCCCAGTAAAAATCTGGCAAGTCTTTTTCATTGAGCATGGCACGAGATACCTCTCCAATATGCCTGTTTTTCCTTTCTGCAATTCCATTTTGCTGTGGGGTATGACTGCATGAATATTGCTGCTTTATGCCATGCTCTTGCAAGAACCTTGCAAACTCATTTGAGAGGTACTCTCCTCCTCCATCTGACCTTAGGCATTTTATTTGCAGGCCTGTTTCTTTTTCAACCATAGCTTTAAGAGTTTTGAAATGCCCAAAAACTTCACTTTTCTTTTTCATAAAATACACCCAAACTTTCCTGCTATAGTCATCAATAAAACTGACAAAATAATGACAGCCTCCAAGAGATGCAACTTTAGTAGTCCACACATCAGAGTGGATTAATTCCAATGGCTTCTTACTCTCTTGAACATGTCTAGGAAATGGTTTCCTTGCCTGTTTTCCAAACTGACAGGCTTCACATACCTTATGCATTTCTACAACCTTGAATTTAGGCAATCCTGCAACAATATTTTGGGCATACATTGATTTAAGTCGTTGTACATTAACATGAGCAATGCGTTTATGCCAGATATCAATATCTGCAACTACACCGGTCCCATGTGCAAACATTGCTGCACTCAATTCAGGCATGTCTGCATCCAATGTAAACATTCTGCCCTTCTTCTTTCCTTTTGCTATCAAGCGACCTTTATTTTTCATATCCTCAACAAAGCATCCATGAGGATTAAATCTGACCTGCAAGCCCTGTTCAACCATTTGACCAACAGAAACCAGATTCTTGGTGATATTCAGAACATGAAATACATCGGATAGGTATTTCTTTTTCCCATCCTGCATAGACAAAGGAATTTTTCCAATCTGCACAATCGGATGTGCAGTATCATCACCAGTCTCCACAAATCCTGGTTTTTCCATTTTCCTTGCATCCTCCATCCATTCTGCATGACCTGTCATGTGGTTTGATGCACCTGAGTCAACATACCATACATCGTTGCTTTCTTCTGCACTTGTCACAGAATTGTTCATGTGCTGCACCATGAACAAATGCTCATTTCTATCATCACCCTGTCTACTAGAAGATGCATAATTCCCTTGTTGCAGTTTTCCATTCATGATGTCATTCTGCTTTTTATAGCAGTCTTTAGCCATATGACCCATTTTATCACAGTAGTAGCATTCAACATTACTGTTTGCATTTTCACCTCTTTGCCATCCACCACGACCTCTTTGGCTCCCCCTGCCTCTAGAGTTACCATCTCCTCCTCCATAGGACTGGTTTTCTTGAGTTTGCTGCATATTTTGATTTCTACCACGGCCTCCAAATCGGCCTTCTCTACCTCTGCCTCTACCTCTTCCAGCATTTGAGTAGAAGACAGTTTCTTTTGAAGTTCCTCCTGAAGAAGATGCACCACCATTTCTCTGCTCCTCAGAAATTAGAAGAGCAATCAACTCCTCAAAATCAGGAAATCTTTCACGAACTGAAATGGATGTCCGAAACTGTGCATAATCCTTTCCTAGACCATTCAAGGTCACAGAAACTAAATCATCATCTTCCACTGGCGACCCAATGGAAGCAAGTGCATCTGCAATCTTCTTCACCTTCATGTGGTAGTCATTGATGCTCATATTTTCTCTTTGCACATTGTGCAACTCTTGCTTGAGCTGCATTTTCCTGGCTTGCGTATTTGTGCTATACATCTTTGACAGAGTATCCCATGCCTCCTTTGGCGTACTTGCATCCTGAATATGCACAATCATAGAGTCTGAAATGCTGATAGACAACCAGTACATAACTTTCCTGGCTCTCTCATGCCATGCTTTGAATGCCTACATTTGCTGTTGATTGGGAACATCAGGAAGAACTGGTTCTTCTTCATTTCCTGCAACAAATTCCCAATATCCTTTTCCCATAAGGAAATTCGTCATTCTAAACTTCCATGCTTGGAAGTTGTTCTTGTCAAGCTTTTCAGTGACAATCTGTGAGAGAGAATCAGACGCCATTACAGAACACTGCAAAAAATTCTGTCACTGCAAAAACTCAGCTTCACCCTCACAAGGGCAAATCTGCAAAACTGGCGAAAGTGGTATTTGACCACACAGTCACTTCCTAGTGATGATTTTGCATAAACAGGAACCAAGGATGATTCTGAAACTCCCAATGTCTCTGCGCACAAGCATACGATGCAATTTCTATAGTAACTTTTCACCGACCTGTAGAACAGTGGCTGAACAGCATAAAACTGAGCCTTTTTCTGAGTGCGTGCAGAAAAATTCCGCCTCCAAAACAAGCCCCAAAATGGCCTCAAATCAAAAAAACAAGGTCGCCCAGGGCTAAAGCCCTGTCCCGCAGCATATACTGCCCTCTTGCTTCACCGCGAAGGGCGTCTCAACCTGAGACAATGCACTCTTGCAATTTTCGGCTGTGCTACCTGCAGAGATCTGCTCCCAAAACAGAAAATGAAAGCACCACTGCTCCTCTTACCAGAACACCGTGAGCTTGGCTTTCTTTCTTGAGCTCCTTACCACGAACAAGGCTCTGATACCATGTCAAGATTGTGGGAGAGAAGGAAGGAGTCTCACTTGTAGCTTTCTTGCTTGCACAATGGGGGAATACACACAGAGGTGGAGGCTGAAAACAGTTTTCCTCTTCTTAGTTGTGTAAGCCAAAAAGAACTCATACAAAGAAATAGAAGAACCCTATATATGGGTCTCAAACCAAAGACAACTAACTAAGGTGGCATACTAACTGAGCCACGAACTAGAGTAGATAAGGATAGCTGTCATCTAGCTATTATTCATGGGCGGTGTACCAACCACGTCTGCAACTGACAAGTCGGTGACATAAATACACAACGGTCACCCTGGCGTATCACGAGTGGAGCTCGATATCTCAACACTAACCTCATCAAATGTAAAAAAAGAGCCATTTTCTTTGTAAAAATGTCATTACAATGTATTTTTTACTATTTTGGGTTTTGAAACTTGTTGCGGGTCTGCAAATCATGGCCCGCTTGATACTCAGCCCGCCTCCAGATTGCCATCTTCAGCCCACCTTCGATTGGGAAGCAATCCGGTACCATGCGGATAAGCATTCATCTATCAAGCTTCATTCTTCTTCGCACGCAGGAACTACCCCTTGCAGGAGAGAGAGGGAGGATAGAGAAAGAATGAAATCTGATCTCTTGAACCAAGCAGCCATTTGAGGAGCAGACTGGAGCGATGGAGGGTGAAGATCAAGAGTATCTCAGGCATGTAATCGGTTGTTGGGGTTGTTTGCAGCCCCCATATCCCATTTCTTGCCCAAGAATGATGGCACCATCTTCTTCTTGGTGTGAAAAATCAGCCACCTTCTTCTTCCCTTACGTTCTTTTGATTGGGTGCCCTTTAGGGAGTCCCCAAGGGTCATGCCCTTTGGCATCCCTTAACTCCATTTCCATTTAACATTTAGCCTTGGCCTCCCGGGCGCTCCCATTTCCTTGTCCGATGACCGAATTATGATTTGAAAAATTTTGGGTACTCGTCTTGAAGTCCCCCACTGTCGAACATTTCACAGGGTCTCATCTGACACGCCAAAAAATGGTCAAAATTCACCAACTATCGTCGAGTGTGTCTTTTAAGCCTTTTTTGGGCATTGCCACTTAAAATCGTATTGATTGCCACCGCCGCCTTCATTGAAGTCTATTTTTCCCCTGAAATTCGTAAATTTTGACTATTTTTAAGCACTTCTTGGCATTAAAAATCATGTGTCATTGGAGGCCACAGATAGGGTGACTCAGCCTGTCGAATCCCATGAACAACTCTGCACATAAACACAACCACAAAGAGCATCAAGCTGATACAAAATAGATACACAACAAAACACAACATAGCTCTCGCTCTACCCCCTTATCAAAACCAAGGCATGAAATCCACGAGGAGTAGGTCTAGCATGATTTGACAAAAAGTCAAAAGCTAGTCACTAACCAACTGCTCCAACACAGTCAAGCTAAAAAGAACCATCAAAGAGGTCATCCTCAGTGGTGGTCTGCACTACCTACCTAACTAAGGACAACTCAACTAGGAGCTCCTACTAGGTGAGGACTCCTATAGCTTGATCACCAAATATTTTCATTTAGCACATTGGGTCTGTAGCTTCTTATTGTCCATACTCGGGCGTGTAAAAAGGAGGGAGCTGAGAGTAGTGACCCAAGGAGAACAAGGCATCGGCCTTAGGTCCTGTCTCAGTACCCAAGAACCTACCAAGCCCGCGCAAGGCAACACTTAATCCTTTTCTAATGCTCACTTTTATTTTCGGTCCAACCTTCTTAGATTTTATTTTTCCAGCTAGAAGCCACCCCTCGGAAGATAAGGTATCGGCCCCGGTTCTGACTCGTCTCTAGGAACCTACCAGGCCTTCGCAAGGCGATAAACAACTGCTCAAAGATTCTTCCTTTCTTTCCATTTCTATTTTTATAGGGGTTAGAACCCCTTTTTACACACCTTCATATTTTCATATATTGTCTTTCAAATATTTAGGATTTTTTCTCTTTCTATCATTTTTTTAGTAAGCTTCTCTAATTACCTCACAACTAACATGAACTCCTAGAATGGCTGCCTAGTAGGTCAGCAGAATAGGGCCACTAGAATTCCCATCGAAAACATGTCTTACAATGCTTGACAATGCCTTGCAGGAGGCAATGACTACTCACACCTCCCCCAGACACACAGAGCCTAAACCTGGGACTTCATGCCTTGAGTGTCGGTCCCCAACAAACAAAAGAAAGTAACCCTTACACGTACATATATCATTAATTGCTTAAGGGAAAATACTCGAAAAAAAGGGACGAAACCACCTGGAATGGCCACAAGAAGCAACAAAGGCTCCCTCCAGCGACTTTGTTAACCTGTATGATGCAATCACTACAACAAAAAACCATTACCTGTACCCGCACCAAACAGATGAATAGCCCTCTTGGCCTAAAGAAATAGCACATTTCACTGCAAACTACCTGGCTCTCTTGGCCTAAAGAAAACATACATTACAAACTTTTAAAGCAGCTGGCCCTCATGGCCTAAGGAAATAGAGCATTAAAACCTGAAAACAACTGGCCCTCTTGGACTAAAGAAATTAAGCAAACCTGCTCATATAGATCCCTCCTTGGAAGAAGGCAGATATACAAACACACGCTCCACTCCAAGGGGAAAGACAAGGCACTCAGCCCTAAACTAAATGCATCAAGTTATGACCCATTCCTTTTGCATATACAGCAAGCGACGTATACATAACATGTCGTCGAATCAACCTATGGGTCCAAGATAATAGTGGTAGATGGGTCTTGGCTACTCTTCTCATTACCCATATCAACCATCGCCTGCCATATAACACGTGGTCTGATAACATTCCCCACAAGCGACCAGGTCCCGTCTCATCATCAATAACAACATCCGGACTAGGACCACAGTTGAAAAAGAGGTTCTCCTCATAAGCAAAATTGGCTAATGAATCCGCAAACTGGTTCCAATAACGTGGAATGAATTGAAGAGATATGCTCTCAAATTCATCAAGTAGGGTAGCAGTTCGATGATACATACAAAGGAGAGGATTCCAGATTGTATATGTCCCATTAAGTTGATTTAAAATTAGCTGGGAATTTCCTTTTACTAACAACCGCCTAATGCCATCTTTCTTGGCAATATTCAATCCCATAATGAGGGCTTTATACTCCGCCATGTTGTTAGTAAATCTCACTCCGAGATAAGCAGCTAATTTCATTGTAACTCTACGTCAGGAATCTCGGATGACTACTCCAAGACTCTCTTTCTTATGAGGCCCCCTGGACACTCCATCAAAGTATAGCATGTACGTCCACAATGGGTTTGCAGAGATAGCCATCAGGAACTCCTCTATTCATAAGTATGATAATCAAAATTCAACATATTTAGAGGATGAACTAACGACTCCATCCCATCTTCTTCATTAAACTCAACAGGGATGCTTGTTAAGATTTGTAAACAGTGATGGCAGAAAAATTTAATCTCCCACACAAAGGTACCGTCTTCTTGCTCAACCACTTTGTATCCCTTGCTTCACCAGATAAGCCTTCCCTGATGATATCTTTGCTCCAGATATGGGTGCTCCAAATAAGGGATTAACTACCCCATCAACTAGTTTAAGCTCTCCTGCAGGTCTCAAATCAGCCCCAGCATGGAGCTACAATGCATTTAGCGCGTTAGCATATTTAGAAATAATAAGGTTTAATCTTATTAAGATTAACCTTATTATTAAATTCCACTCCTTATAGATCAGCTAATAAAACCATAGACTTATTTTTACCTATCCGAACTATCTTGTAAGGGCCATCCCAGCGAGGTTCCAACTTTTCTGGAAATAGCTCCCTATGCACATTGTAATATAGAACTAATTACCATTTTTTAAAGGTATACTTCTTCGCCTTTAGATCATGCAACCACTTCATCCGAAGTTTATCTACCTTCTAGTGCAACAAACTCTGCAATTTGAGCTCGTCCAAGTGGGCTATAGTCGTAAACCGCTCAAATAAGGCATCTTCATCACCCAAAGAATGATTGATTATGAATCTTATGGTCAGCAACTCAATTTCTAAGGGCAAGTCACACTCCTCCCCGTAAACTAATTTGAATGGGGTGTGGCCAATGGCTCGTTGAAATGTCGTATTATACGCCCAAACCGCCACATATAATTTTGTATCCCAGTCCCGTTTCTTTTCAGAGACTATCTTGGATAGGATACCCACAAGCTGCTTATTGGTACTTTCAACCTGTCCATTGGCTTGCAGATTATAGGGAGTCATCTTGTTATGCTTAATGCTCCATGCTTCAGTCAGGCTTCTAATTACCTTTTTCAAAAAATGCATCCCCCGGTCTGATACTATTTTCTTTGGGGGATCAAAATAGCAGATGATCTGCTCAAGTAAGAAACTAGCAGATTCTTTTGCATTGTCCTGCCTCGTTGCCCGTGCTTTTGACCACTTTGTAAAGTAATCATTTGCTACTATAATGTATCTTTTATGAGTAGTAGATGACGGGGTAATAGGTCCCACAAAATCGATGCCTCACTTCTCAAATGGAAGGATAGCCATAATACGCATAAGTGGACGCTTCCTATTCTCTCGACTGTCATGTCTTTGACATGTATCACATCTCTTAACATAGTCAAATGAATCCTAGAAGATGGACGACCACCAATAACCAGCTCGTAAAGCCTTTTGTGCTAATGCCTAATTGCTGCGGTGAGAGAAGACACCGAGCCTTACACTCGTGCTGTACTTCCCTTTATTCAACTGAGCATCATCCTATATTAATAATGTAGCAAATATATAAGATTTTATAACATATTTCAGCGCTCAAACTCCCCTCTCTCCCTACCGTTTAAAGTTTTGCTTGCGATGATAGGTAAAAGGTTAATTTCATGTGTATTTCACACAAAATAAGTAGTAAATACTCACAAAAACACATAAATAGGGATAACTTGAGGCAAGCCCTCATTCTTTATCCTCATTATACACTCACAGACACACCCATAATTTTCCTCATTCGTTTCCTATTTTTTTCCCTTTTAAAGAGTACTTTTTCTCATTTTTTTTCTTATTTTTTCCTATTTATTATCAATAAAAATGGAAAAAAAGTAGCATTATTTTAGAGCTGTGGCTCTTCAGTCCTTAAATAGCAAACATGTAGATTTAATTGGTGTTTTATTTCATGCTTTTTCCATTTTAAGCCCAGAAACCCCATTTTTTCTCTAAAAACCATGTTTTTCGAGTTTTTTCCATTTATTTTCCACACTTTAAGTGTATATTTTCCAAGTTTTTTATTATGAAAGACTAAATCCAATAGAAAACAACATGTCCATCAATTTTCATCCCATATGAATATTGCTAATCTCATCAAATGCAAAAAACGAGTTATTTTCTTTGTAAAAATGTCATTACAGTGTATTTTTTATTATTTCGGGTTTTGAAACTTGTTGCGGGTCTACAAATTAGGGATCGTTTGATGCTCAGCCGAGATCCACACTGCCATCTTCAGCCCACCTTCGATTGGGAAGCAATCTGGTACCATACTGGACGAGCATTCATCAACCGGGCTTCATTCTTCTTCATACGCAGGAAACTGCCCCTTGCAGGAGAGAGATATAGGAGAGAGAAAGACTGAAATTTGATCTCTTGAACCAGGTAGCCATTTGAGGAGTGGACTGGAGCGATGTAGGCTGAAGATCAAGAGTATTTGAGGCATGTAATTGGTTGGAGGGGTTGTTTGCAGCCCCCATATCCCATTTCTTGCCCAAGAATGATGGCGCCATATTCTTCTTGGTGTGAAAAATCAGCCGCCTTTTTCTTCCCTTTAAAAAAAACGCTTTTTTGATTGGGCCCCCTTTAGGGAGCTCCCAAGGGTCATGCCCTTTGGCATCCCTTATGTCCATTTCCACTTAACATTTGGCCTTGGCCTCCCGGGTGCTCCCATTTCCTCGTCCGATGACCAAATTACGATCCGAAAAATTTTGGGCATTCATCTTGAAGTCCCCCACTATTGGGCATGTGACAAGGTCTCATCTGACATGCCAAAAATTTGTCAAAATTCACCAAGTGTCGTCAAGTGGGTCTTTTAAGCATTTTCCGGGCATTGCCGCTTAAAGTCATACTGATTGCCACCACCGCCTTCGACGAATTCTATTTTTCCCTTGAAATTCGTAATTTTTGTCTATTTTTAAGCACTTCTCGACATAAAAAATCATTTGTCAAGGGAGAAGCCTATTACCTTAGGGTTACCCTCTTTTTCACACGAACCAAAAGTGCATTTTTTTAAATACTAAAAGTATAATAAGACTAAGTAATTAGTTGATAATAGAAAACCCTCTTCCCATGGGAATATGCCACCTTACACTCTCTAAGTCTCTTGGATCCTAACTTGCAATTACAACTAAGGTCATTTTTAATGTGAAAGAAACCTTCCTATTCTTTCTTTCCTTGTTTTACATTTTCATATTCAATAATTCATTGATTCTCTTATTTTCTAAGACTTATTTCTTTCCTTGTTTTACATTTTCATATTCAATAATTCATTGATTCTCTTATTTTCTAAGACTTATTATTTTCTCAATGAGTTACATAAAAATTCTTGTTTCTACCATGAAAACAAAATCCAAGCATTTTATATCAACTAACAAACGTGAAAACTAGGTATTCCTGTGTATTTCAGAGTTGATATATGCATACCTTGTCCTATTCTATGACACAAAGCATGCAAGTGACAGCATGCTCAACATTTGCCTGATCTCCATAAATGTTACACTCTATGAGCTCAAGATCGAGAACATTAGAAACACACCCTTATTATTTCAAGGGTTCAATGTATGAAGCCTAAGGCTATCTCTCACCCCACGTAGCCTACTCACATATGCAAATGAATCTAACCACAATGCAATGTAGTGAATAAACTTCCCAATGCTTACCATGTTGTCATTATTTGCATTGGCATGCTATGCTCCACGATCGATCCATGCACTTGTGAGTGTGCAATGGAAAGAGGAAAGTGAACACGGAGAGAATGCATGAGAGAGAAGGAACAATGTGGCTGCAATGTGGCTGAAGGTACAAGGTTGCAAAACGATCAGCCCCAACATGCAACTCTATGCCAGTTGGGCACCATATGGCAGTAAGGGGATGAGAGAATGAGGAGGGTTAGCTGATCATGAAGAATCAATGATGGATAATAGTGGATCGCCCATGGATAAGAGGTTCTATGTAAGCCGAAAATAAAATCCATGGAAATACTTTTCCAATTAGATTCTGGAATTTGTAATGGCATTAGCAGACCTGGTAGCTTCACCATTTCTGCTTTATTAACTTGACATTGAAAGCATTGTTGGATATATTGGCAGACATCCTTGGCCAACTTTGGCCACCAAAATGTCATTCTAACAAGCCGTATGGTCTTATCAATACCAGAATGACCTGCACAAGGCACATCATGGTTATTAAACAAAACTTTCTTTCGTAGTTCCCGTGCACTAGGAACACAGATCTTGCCTTTTCGTTTAAGAAACTCATTCTCAATTGAAAAGTTCTTAAATGAACTTGCCTTATCAGAAATAATAGTAGGTAATGAAATAGAAGTATCTGGTCCATCCCTAATCAAAAAGTCTCGTTCTATGGCTTGATAAATTTTTGCCATATAAGAGTCCTCTAACCGAGCTTCCTTTATTTCTTGAAGCAATGAGCTTTCTAAAATTGTAAAGCTCATTTGATACATTATACGAGATAATGCATCAGCGAAAAACATTATCCTTACCCTTCTTGTATAGAATTTCCATATGAAATTCATACATCATTTCAGCCCATCGACCTTGGCACCCTCGAAGATCTGGTTGACTACAAAAATACTTAAGGATATGATGATCTGTATAAACTTAAAAATCTGCACCATATCAATAGTTTTGCCAAACTTTAAGGCAATGAGCAATAGCATAAAGCTCTTGTTCATGAACTGGCCAATTTTGTTGGCTTGGGGAAAGCTTCTTGCTTTCAAAAGCTACAGGCATGCCTTCTTGGCTAAGGACTACACCTATCGCGATGCTACTTGCATCTATTTCTAAAACAAGTGGTTTCTCAGGATCAACTAACTTGAGAACAGGGGCAGTAGAAACTGCTTGTTTCATAGCCTCAAAACTTTCTTGTTGCACTAATGCCCACACATAGGGCACCATATCTTGCAATAAATCTGTCATAGGAGTAGCTATATACGAGTATGCATATATAAATCTCCTATAGAATCCTAACAATCCCAAAAAGGAACGAAGAGCTGTTTCATTTTGGAGTGTCGGCCAGCTAAGTATCACAACAACCTTCTTGGGGTCCATCTTGATCCCATCGGCAGATACAATCCAGATATAATATGACCTAAATATTCTATCTCTGCTAAACATAGAATCGCCTTGTTTGGGTTAGCATAAATTTTTGCCCCCCGCAAAGTTTCAAAGACTGTCACCAAATGTGACTCATGTTCATGGATACTCTTACTATACACAAGCACATCGCCAATAAAATCTACAATGAACTTGCCCATGTATGGTCTTAGTAAATCATTCATTAACATTATCAAATTAGCAGGAGCATTTGTTAAACCGAAAGGCATAATCAAATACTCATATTGACCAAATCTTGTTCTAAAATCAATTTTAGAAATATCTTCATCTCTTACTCTAATCTGGTGATAACCACTTTTTAAATCAATCTTACTAAAGATAGAAGCACCATATTTTCAATTCCCTTTAACAAAGGGGGGGAGTTCGTATGTGGCGGCCGAAATGTTACATCGTCTCCCCCTTAGAGAACCTGAGATGCCCTCATGTTGGAAGAATTGGGGAAGACAAGCATTAAAGGGGCTTAGGGCCTGTGGGTTAGGACCTGCCATGCGCTAGCTACACTACTCGTAATGGCTCAAGTAGTGCAACTCATATTATTGCAATTAATTGTAGGTACAAGAGTAGGGTTTATTCACAATATAAGTTGTATTATATGTCAATAAAACTTGCTAATCATCCTAAAAAGGTGTAGTGGGTTTTAGGTCTTCGTCTTCATCTAATTCCCCTATATATTCGAAGACTATGCCTGTGTAACTTCATTTTATTTGGGGTTTAATGCCTTTCGGACTTAAGTCAAAAGGAAAATCTACTTGGATGTGCCCTAGCTCATTGCAATGGAAGGATTGATGGTAGGGACATCTCCTACGGATGTGCCCTTTCTCACTGCACGTGTGGCATTTCTTGCCTTGATCTAAGGAATCCTCTATGTCACAATTGCCCATTTTAAGTTCTTGGATGATTGGCTTTGCTCGAAGTAATGCATCTTGCAAGTCCATTGGACGTATTGCTTCTCAATGAGAGGAGTGTTCAGCAGGCCATGGCAAAACTTGGATACTTGCTATGCAATATCCATAGGTGGTGCGTATTTTAGTAGGGTTACAAACTTTGAGTAGTAGGCTTCCAAGGTTAATTCCAACTGCTTGAGCCTGAAGAATTCATTCATCTTCAAAGTCTGGTATGTTGGCGGAAGGTATCATCTGCATACAACGTCTTTCAGCTGAGCCCAAGTGATAGCGGCTTCAGAGATACCTTAATCTTTGCACCATTGCGTCCACCATATCCGAGCTTGGCCAACTAACTTAGGTTTGTCTATCATTGCTTGATTGGTAGAGGCAGTCTCTGCAGTAGAGAAATAGTCATCCATTGACTCAATCCATATCTCCGCCTCGGTTTCAATGTCTATTCCTTCTCCGTAAAACTCGGGTGCCTCAACTTGCTCGAGAAGGAATTTCTTCTCTTGCATGTTAGCATTCATGGGTGTAGAAGGTGCCTGACAATCAAGTCATACCACTTAGGTTATTCTGTTTAGGACATGTCTACGAACCATACATTAATTAATAATGTAGCATTACAAAGTTTTGCTCTGATACCAATTGTAACGTGCCTGTCCAAGCATATTTTTAGTAGTCCATCAAGAGACAAAAGCGATGCCACCCGGCACTCCCATGGAATGTTATGGAGCACCCAGTGCAGTTGGCTTGCAAGGACGCTATCTGCCCATCGAAGGGAGTATGTAGCAAAAGCGCCTCCGTCAAAACGCTATGTACCTACCCTTAAAAGGTATGCAAAGAAACGAAGCGACACGGGCCCGGGCGTAGGCCAAAAGATCCCCAGGCCAGGGGAATAGAAGCTCAAGGGAGCACACAAGGCGTGGCAACACTAGTCGTGCAGGCTCCTCTAGACGCTCAAGCACCAGATGCTCGAAAGAGGAGAGGGTAGCTCGAGACAAGCAAGAATTTGACGCATTGTTTAAAAGCATTCTGGAAACAGTTGGGGGCAGGGACTACACCATTTGGGTCCCAGCCGACATTTCCCCTCCTAGCCTCATAGGAGCCCCTCTCTAGCACAGCCTCCGTCGCCCGACCACCTAGACTCGCCCGGCCTCGTACAAATAGAGTAGCCCCATGTTGTATAAAAGGCTTATCAAATGCTACCTGGCCATGACTTTTTTTGTTTAAATGGTTAAGTGTTGACATGTTCCCCAATTGTACAAACTTTTCATATCTGCGTTTAATATATTTCGCGTCTTTAGCAAAAGAAAAAGCTAATCAAGCGCAGGTGATAAGTATCTAAGTCAACACCATGGAATTTAGATAAGTGATGTCTCCTTGCGTTGCACTAGTTTATTATAGTTGTGGCATATACCATGCATGTACTCTCATGAAGTGACAAGTGGATGCAGGATGATACAGGTCTTTGTGTGAAAGTGTTCAATGCCCAATCACCGCAAGACCATCGACTCCACAAAGAGCCATGACAAAGCCACGCTGCCAAAAGCAAAAATCACCCTTGCTGACCGCCCACATTGCATGGCTCAAAGCATATTCATGGGCTACGCTCTCTTTCTGGGTCAAGCTCTATAGTTGGCTCACGGCAGTTGTTACCTCAATTGTACCAATATCACGTGTCGCAAAGAGGTTTGCAATATCTCAAGTGTATTTCCCCATCTCAACAACTGCTTCTCTAACAACGAGGCTAGGGCACAATCATCACTGTAATATCCATTTCCTAAGCCTTCGAAGCTTGACATTTTCCAACCCATTGAAAGGCTGATAGCCTCAACATATTGCAATGGTTGTACTCAGGCAAGTCCAAAAAAAAAAAAAGAGGAGAAAAGAGAAGAGAAAGAAAGAAAGAAAGAAAAAAGCACAAGAAAAAGAAACAAAAAAGAAAACAGAAAAGAAAAAAAAGAAAAAAAAGAAATGAACGAAAAGATAAGAAGCACAGACAATCACATCACAGCACCTAGGGGTCCTCAAATTAGGTACGTCTAGTGACCTTGGTCGATTGGCTCCATCCCTAGTCCCCTAGCCCTTTAGTATCATCCACAATTGTTCAGGGCACATCAAGGGCATGACATACCTAGGGAGCTTATCTCGCCTATGGTTAAGACATGTCATCCTGACCCACTTGCACAATTCCCTCTTGCACTCTGCCTTAATACCATTGCAATCAATTGTGGTAAGCACTGCACGATTGGCCATGAAAAGTACACTGTCCTCATCAAGCAAGTCCAATAGCTTCCAGCTACCGAAAGTGCGGTGTCCATGTATTCAATTATGCTACGTCGTGTAGTCACGATGCAAAGGATGTCTCATATACCTTCACGTGTACTTCTTCTCAACATGGACAACTTTGCTTCATCCACACATTATTACAAGAAACTACCCCGCGGTCTTCTAACTACGTAATATCTAATTATGCACGAGCACTCACATAATATCTGCACCGAAGTATATACACAGTTTGGGTCCTTAAGTGCAGGACAATACTCTTAGCTTGCTTAGAGTTCAACCTGTCTCCCAAACTAATTGCACTATGTCTTGTGCACAATAGAGAAGACTAGCACTACCCCTAGGGAGAGACCACATATGAGAGGTTTTCAATTGGAGGTATTGAAGACTCCAACAACAGTGTCATTCGCTCTTCATCGACACCCAACTTTGAATTCTTATCCTTTATCATCCTGTAGGCCCACCAAGAATCGTCATGTGCCGAATCCCCAACAAAGAACAGCCCTACCACCAACTCCAACAACCCTACCACTAGCCACCTAGGCCATCAACGTGCCCCCAATGACCTTCCTCTACACCACCACCAACACTCCTCCACGGCAGCCACCAATGTCCCTGCCACCCACGTCTTCGGTGCATGCTAAAGCTTGCTACCTACGACGGTGAGTGCCATGGGACTGGCCCTCGTCTAGGAGGGGGGTAATGTTAACCGTTAGATGAACAAGGTGAAACCATTAGATGAACAAGGTGAAAAATCTGAAAAAGCTAAAGCAAAAGACAAAGGCCAAGGCAAAAGTGGAACGGAAGACGAAGGCGCGCCAAGAAAAATATGGAAGCACAAGAAATGTAGAAAAGTATTAAATAAAGGAAAAGGGTAGAGCGCCGGGCTCTCACCCGTGCAATTTGTAAAGGTAGATGGGCGGTAGGAAGGAAGCTAGGAAGATAGAAAGGCAATAGGAAAAAGGGCCTAGGCCACGGTCGGCCATGGAAAAAAGGGGATAAGGGGATGACCGCCCAAAAGGGATTTAGGGTTTTTTATATAAAGTTGAAAAGTGAATGAGAAGCTCATTCTTGTGTGTGGCCAAAAGTGGCTCTCCTCTTCTTCTTCTTCTTCTTCTTATTGCTTTCTTGAGCTTGTGCTTGAGAGAGGGAGTGTGAGAGTGTGAGGGTGAGGGACCGAGGAGGAGAAGCTCTCCATCTTCTCCTCTCTTCTTCTCTTCTCTTCTCTTCTCTTGTCTTACTCGCGGTGATGGAGCTTGGAGCATGGAGCTTTAGGATGGATCTTGCTTGAAGCTTGCACTTGGATCGTGGAGCTACCGGAGTGCGCGGGAGAGGAGGCAACTCGATCGGCATGGAGGTAAGCTCACTACACCCGTAGATATGGATGGCATGTCGGCTATGTGAGAGGTAGCCATTAGTGCTCGGCTTGGAACGCTTGAAACAATAAGTGGTCCATGGGTCTTGGCAATTGAGCGAAAGCTTCCACAATTGTGAATGAATTTTTTTCTCTGCAAACACCTTCCATCACAGAAATGAGAGTACACCTCACTTTTACAGAAATGAGAGTACACCTCACTTTTGTACTCAAAGAAATAGGGCTACACATAACAGTTGAAATCGTCACTAATTAGCATAAGGTACTTGGCCTTCCCAAGGGAGTCCATAGTTTTGCAAAGGTTGGTGTGAATCAACTCAAGGGGTGTAGATGCTCGCAAACTAGCAACTTGTGGATGAGGCAACCTATGCTACTTGCCCTTGAAGCAGCTAGGGCATAGTGTGTGAATGGGAAGGGAATCTAGAAGTCCCTCAACCATCTTCCTCCTAGGAGCGTGTTGAATAGCATCAAGATGCAAATGCCCATAATGAGCATGCCAAAGCAATCCAAGCTTGTATGAAGATTATGCAGCAAGTGTTGTGAGTGTATAGAGTCCTCTGGATGAGTGGCCTTCCCACAGTGGAGGCACTTGGGATGCTTTTTCTTCTCATCCTTGGAATCATAATTATTGTTGCCTCTAGAACTTGTAGTACAAGCCTTTGTGGAGTTGGAATCACTAGTCCCCACCTCTCTAAGACGCTCATCATGCTCCAACACAAGCGGTAAAAGCTCCTCCTAAAGAAGTGTATCTTGGGTCCTCAAAGTCAAAATATTAGTGTAGAAGACATCGTACTTATGAGATGGTAGTTGAGTTATTAGAATCATGACCATATCCTTTGAAGATATCCTTCTCTCTAGAAACGCAAGCTCGTCCCACGTATTCTCCAGTTTGTTGATGTGATCTTTCTTAGAAGGAGAGTCATCAACATCAAGCATCTGAAGCTTCTTCTTCAAGATGATCATGTGGACAAACATCTTCCAATGGTAAAGAGATGCAAGCTTCTTCCACACCATCATAGTCTTCAAGTCGCAAATATGAACCAAGATAGAATCATGTAAACTTATAAACCAAGATAGCATCAATGCATAGCATGTGAGATGGCCTACAAACTCCCTTCATGAAATGGGCAGATTGATTTACGAATAATGATAAAGTCCTAGAAAAGATTATATATGTGGTCATGGTTGCACATGCTCATCTTGATGGATATAGGAACTTATGACAACAGAATGAATGATAGATCATGTTTTGAAAGGTATTATGAGTCAAAATGGCTGAATAGCTTGAAATCTTGATGGAGGAATAGTTTTCTTAAAAAGATTTGTCAAAATATTTGTTGAATAACCAACCAATCCACAAATCCATGCATAATTGAAGAAACAATCTTCAAGAAAAGGCTTAAATCCTTGGTGTTCTTGATGTAAGATAAGACTTTGTTCATTATTTGCCAATGATTCATAAAAGGGCTGTTAGTCATGATGCTTGATTGGGCAATTGAATACTTTGTTGGGTGATGCAAATATGCCCCCCTCAATGGTGACAAATTGGGGAGCCAAAGGTGGGTGAAGAACACCGATATAACTGATAGCAAGCACTTTCTGGAAATGATGTTGTAATGTTGCAATTTAGATAGTTTTAATTTTCTTATTATTGATCCCAATAATAAGAAAATCATCAATATATGAAATAAAAATCAACAAATTTGAAGTATGTGACATTGAAAGAACGTGTCATAAAAAGTTCACTTGTTGAAGAAGCATAATCAAGAGAAATTTCAGTGCACTGTTGATCATGAGTATCAAGACGATAAATTCTTGACCCAATCATCATAAACCTCACATTGATGGCCATCAAAGAGCACACAAAAGCTCGAAGTAGCAATGGGTGAGATAGAAAGAAGGTTCTTAATGTTGGGCACATAGAAGACATTCTATAGATTCTTAGCAATAAGAACATCGCATCATGTAAGCCCACATTGGATAATTGGTGGCATTGAACATGTTGTGGGAGCTAGGTATGCCCAATAAATCTTGACGAATAATAAGTTGCTAATAGAAGAGATGTTACTTGTCTTAATGAATTTTAATAATATGAAGAATAATAAATTTTCTTTTTTCTTGTTTTCTTGTTGAAGGATGGAGAAAAATATGTGAAAAATAATTATTTTGAGATAAAATATTATGTGATAAGGTGACAACAATATGTTGAAATAAGAGATTAATGGTTGAAAGTGCTCCAATAATGTGAATGTCAACAAAATGTGATGAAAATTCACTTAATAATATGTCAAAATAATAAAGTATGTCTTCAATCTTGTTGGATATAGGCACGAATGAACATGTGAAGGATGTTTTCAATGCAGAATAGCCAAAGAAGATTTGAAGCAAAAGCTTGAAATTTTGGCAGGCTTATGAAGAAGTGCGAATACAATGTTAAGAGAGGTACTTTGTATGCTATAGAAGGGAAATTGGGAAAAATCCCTAAAATTTTCTTGAAAATTGAAGAGAAAAAAAAGCAGGATAAAATGATTACCCAATTAATGTTGAATGATGTGCCTCAAGTTGAATTGATCTTGATTTTGATGAATTTTAGAATGCGCCCAAATTTTTTGAAGAAATTGGATTGAAATTAAGCTTGAATGTTGAAAAGCCCCAATTTTTATTGAGAGATTGAAGAAGAATTCAAAAATTTTAATGAAGATTTTACTTGAAAGATGTGGAATGTCACACTTGTGATGAATTAAGCCTCAATGTTCATGAAGAATGACAAATTCTAAAAAAGCCCCAATTCGATGGCAAAATTGGAGTGAAATTTGACCAATTTGATGAGAAGTCTCAAAATTGGTGATGACTCATGGCATTTTTTTTCAATTTGATGATGAATTTGGGAAGATTGATGGAAAGTCTTAAATTCTTAGCTTGGATTAGAGTTGAATTGGGAGCTTTTTTTTTTTTAATCCTCAATTTTTCACAATTTGTGCTTAGGTGGGGCACAAGGATATGAATTGGGACTTGATGAGAATAAAAGAAAGGATTGAAGAATAATAATTTTGAAAAATGATTTTCAACGTTAGGTTTGAAGCGGTAGGATGTTGCATTGTAGCGACTTGTTGACGAGTGGGCGAATTGTGTCGATTGATGATGCATGGAAAAAGTCGGTAGTAGGGAGTGTGGCAGTATGATATTGCGTGATGTGTTGGTTGGGCAAGTAACAATTGGTCATGAGGTGGCAAGTTGACAAGCAAGGCTTAAGCGATGCGGCCGATGAATGGTGGATGAGTCAATGGCATGGTAATGGGGAGCAAGTTTGGTCCAAGTTAGCGACTTGTAGGCGGCATGATGGTTTGCAATTCTCAACAAGAGGACCAAGGCGTGACACGGCTAACATTTAGAAATTGGGTGGGGCCCCTTATATCTCCCCTTCTCAAGAGGTCAGCCATCCTAGTATTATTCATGCTAATGTCCGCTTAACCAAAATTTTCCCATACTTGGGCTAGCCATCTAGCCCCCAAAACCTTAAGGTGATGGATGACCTTTGTTCTATCCAAATGGAAATCTTGCTCCATTTAGCCTAGGATTCAAACTTACTCTCAACATATCATTGTTGCATTGATAGTGAGCAAGTTTTCTTTAGCAACTGACCAAGATAGGTAGGATGAGCCTTCAACACAGTAGTCCACATGTGACCAACAAGCATGCCAATGATGGCGATTGAAAGGGAATGGGTGAAGATGGTGACAAAGTGCAATCGCTAATAAGGCTTGAACCAATGCGATGGCAATGGCTTGTGGGGCAGTTGGCTGAGTGGAAGCTCAATGGTAATGGTTGGTGGCAAATGATCACAAGTGATAGCAAGGCTGATGAAGGTAAGTGGCTTTGATACCATTGTTGGTCCAAAGCGTGGAGCAATTGTGCAATTAATTTAATAGAAAATGAGTGACAATGAAAGAATTAATTGATGTACAATGTTACTTGATCACAAATGAGGAGTGTATTGAATGTGAGAGAGTACAACACTCAAGGCAATCACACTAAATAATGCCACAATTGTGTGCTAATGAGGCACAAAGTGTATTTTTATAATAAAAAATGAAACTTGGAGCCCCAAGAGGAACACCAAGGAAAATGGAATTCTCTTGTAAGAAAATCTATCTTGTAACATCAACAAGCTTTTATTTCATTATTTTGATCATCAAAACAAAGAAAACAGCAATTCTTCACGCAGCATCATAGTAGATTTCTCCCACGGATTTGATAGAATCAACCATATTCTTCAACATCTTCACAAAATCCATCAATAGAACAAAGAACACAAGGAATACACCATCTTTGAATGGAAATCAATCACATATTATTCATCTTCAATGTCTTCATAGTTCTCTCTCTCAATCTCTCACATATAGTTACACTGTTTTGATAGAATTGACTATCTCTGACTCTCTCTCTCTCTCTCTCTCTCTCTCTCTCTCCATCAATAATACATCATATCCTCACTAAAATGCTCTCATAATAACCCTCAATAATCCTTCTTAGGTCGTGGATACACCTCCTAAGAGGTATGTCTGATATGAAGAGTCACCAGAGTCACTATAGTGTCTTTTCATAGCTCACTACTGTCACTGTCACTTAGTCTTCTCTTCAGTCTCTTCAGCAACTGTTTCTTCCACTTGTTTTAGCTCTTTTGAACTTAGATTCATCCTTTCCAAAGGTTAGAAAACTTTCCCAAAGTCACACATAAATTCTACAGAACACCTACAGAAGGTCTACAAAACAGTCACAGTACAGCACCAGAACAGCTACAGTATAGTTACAGTACAGAGACAGAGCAGAGACTGAGGCTCTACAGAGGGTCTATAGAAGGTCATCAAAACCTCATAATTCATACTCAAACCATTCCAAACTCTCAAAAACTATTCAATAAGCATTCAAAATATCTCAATCTTCATCAATCATCAATCCATGCTTCATACAGAAGATAATCAGAACAAAACAGAAGCTATACAGAAGGTATACATAACCAATCAGAACCTATCAGAACATCACAAAACCTCATATCTCCACTGAGAATCATCATGAACTTCTAAAACATAATCAATATCATCCAAAACACTCTCAAATACTTCCCTTAACAATCAAACATCACTCTAAATCCATCAAAAATCAATCATTCAGACCTCAAAAACAACAAAAATCAGTCAAAAATTCAGCTAGAAGAGTTTAAGGCTACTAGAATTGAGATGATTAAAAAACAATGAAACGATGAGTAGAAACTCAAGCAACTCCTTCATGAACTCACAAATGTCATGGGTTAAGGGAATGCACATGGTGGGGCAAGTCCTTTAAATGTAGATGAGGTAGACACTTCAAATGTCATTGAGGTAGACACTTTGGATGTCAATGAGGTTCGGCCATGAAATACAAATGAGAAAAACCCTTTTGTAAAAAAAAGGCCCTATTAAAATTACTCATAATCTACATAATTTGACATTGGCTCAATTTTGTTAATTTACATGTTTTGGCATGCATTGTAAACACCATTCATAACTTTCTCGTTTTGACATTGCCTCTATTTATATACTTTAACATTGCTTCAATTGTTTGCTTTGTTTTCAGTCATATATGAGTTAGTTGCATTGTAATAGTGTACTTGCAATTCGATTGTTTGGAGCTAATTGTGCATTTTGCATCAAAGTGTATAGGAGTTAGTTGCATTGCAATTGTGTACTTTGCAATTCAATTGTTTGGAGCTAATTGTGCATTTTGCATCAAAGTGTATAGGAGTTAGTTGCATTGCAATTGTGTACTTTGCAATTCAATTGTTTATGAATCTTATTTATGAGTCAATCATGTGCATTATGAGTTGGCCATTTTAAACACTAAACAATGTGAGTTCAATCCTTTTGAGTCTTTTACTACTCCTAAATAGGTATGCTTGAAGGGTAAATTGATTAAGTAAAGTTCTTATTCTTTAAGTTTTCTCCTACCCTTAGATAGATTTACTTGAAAATGAATTCATAAACTAAAGTTGTTATTAAATTTTCCTTAAAATATAATTCAAAGTTTTTAAAATTAAAATAAAAAATTAAGTTAAAATCCTATTTCACTTGAAGTTAATTTTTAAACTATTAAATTAGCCTTAATTAATTTAGTTACAATATATGTTATGAGTCTATTTAATATTGTAAGTATAATTTAGTTACTTATTAACTTAAACTATTTATCAAAGTAATACATACAAAATAATATTTTAAAAAGTTTCATACTAAAGAATTTTTGCACCAATCATCTTCTTAATCCAATATGGTAATCACTGTTTTTGTTGATGTGTCCTCATATCAAAATTCTTATTTTTTGAGGTCATCACATAATTGAAGAACAACATATTTTTTGAGGTCATTATATAATTGAAGAACAATATTTGAACAATGTATTCGCTGCAATATAGATATCTACCCTTTACTTGATGAACAAATAAATGCTTCAATAATTAAACATACATAATTTTTTTACATTTCGGATTATATGCTTTGAATCTATGAGATAATTGAATCTGCCATTGAAACACAAAGAATTTATGCTACTTACCTTGAAATGCATGCTAGTGGATAATAGATATACTGCACTTGGTAGAATTTATGATATTTAGGATAAAGTCATACTCTCAACAAGTATGTTAAGGCATAATATCAAAAAAAATGTTAACAATAAGTAGAATGCTACTTAAACTAGTATTTTAATAACAATCACTATATGCAAGCTAACTATCGCATGTGTGTTTGTGAATGCTAGTTCAGTGTCACATGTATGTTTGTGAATAACCACCTTTATGTTACCATACTAGTCAACACTCACTTTTATGCTAGTTATTAGAATGCTAGTCCACTACATGTATGCTAATTATCAATCATATGTATAATAATTAGTACCAAACATTGTATAAACAAGTGCCTATATGCTAAATAACATTTAAATACTAGTTAACAATTACCCATATGGCAACATGCTAGTCAATACTAACCTTCATGCTAGTTAAAAGTCGCATATATGCTAGCACACTAGTAAGCAACCACATGCATGATAGTTAACAGTCAACTATATGCTAGTTAATACTCATATGCATGCAAGTTAACATTTGCATGTATGGTAGTACTAGTTGGCTGTATACTATTTAGTTATTCACTCTATACTAATTGGCAATCTCCTGTATGTCTAGTCAATACACACGTATGCTAGTTACCAATCACATTTTTTCTAGTATGCTAGTTAACATAAACTTGTATACCAACTAGCAAAAAATTGATTTGCTAGTTGACGATCACATGTATGCTAGCTAATAGAAAATTGATTTGCTATTTAACAATCACATGTACGCTAGTTAACAAAATTTTGAATGCAAGCACATGCTAATGTATATACTAGCTAGACTTGTGCACTATCTAGTTTTAACACAAAAATCTATGTAAGCTAATGCTAATGTAAATACTAGTTGTACACTAGCTAGTTACCACTTGTACACTAGGTAACATTGATACATATGATTGTTAGTTAACACATGTATACTAAATGTTAACCTAAATGCTATCTACTTAACATTAGCTTAGATTGGTTAACACTAATCTATATGCTTGTTAACACTAACCTAAATACTAGTTAGCTCATATATATATATATATACTAGTTAACACAATAATGCTACCATTACATGAGTATTATTAATAAGATAGTACTATTAACATGAAAACTAGAAAAAGTTAGAATTGAAACTAACCCAAATTCTATGGAAAATTAGGAGGCAATAGGATCTTGCTCAGTTTGAGGTCCAAATTTTGATAGTTTTCCTAATTTTTCATTTTCTTTAGGTATTCATGCCACTAGTATACATAAGGGCTCTTTGAGTAATGCGGTTGGGGAGCCCTTTAAGGAGTGAGACCTTGCATGGAGGAGCCATCACATGCAAGCTACTTGAAGAGCATCCCCACCACATTGCTCATAGAACCCTTAAGGTAATATTGACACAACATCCTAAAAGAAGTAAAAAGACCCACATCCCTTTTAAAATCACTACAACCACATATCATAGAGACCTTTAAAGTCTAAATAAGAGGATGGAATATCTTAAGGGTATATGAACCTCACCTCTAGACCCATTTAAGGTCACCCAACAATCCCTGACTTGCCCTTGAGCAATGGAAGTCACCAGCCTTACAAAGGGAGTGATAGCACCAATTGTGTGTTGAAAGTAGATAGTTACCCTTGTGTTTAGTGACCTCAAGGTTTCATTATTATATAACAGTATCAACTTGAAGGCTTTCAACTTAGGCTTGTGAATAGCAGTAAAACCTTTTGTGGAGAACACAACCACTTGTAATTTGCTTGAATAGTTATCAACCTTTGTCCTCAAAGAGCCTTGATGTACTAGTGTCACGGACACCTAAAGGCAATGAAACATTAGGCACATCATCAAAATTTGGACCTCAATAGTATGCTCACCTTTAGGTAGTCATGCCACTAGTACCTCAAGGCTCTTTGAGGTACTAGTGGCATGAATACCTAAAGTCAATGAAACATTAGGCACACAATCAAAATTTGGACCTCAGTAGTGTGTTACATGCTTTAGAGTCGATTTGAAAACCAATTACTATCAAATCATGAAAGAAGTAGAATTATTAGCTCATTTAATATGTACATTGAAAATTTGTGTGCCTCTTTCATTTAATAAACAAATACCTTTACATAGAAAGAAGAGCCATTTTTATCCCTCATTCTTACTTGAGCTCTATTTCATGTTTCCTTCTATTTTCTATCATTTCTACACTCCTTCTATATTAGTTGTTGTTGCTATACATGGTTGTGGAACCAAGCTTCATATGTTGGATTCCAAAGTGAAGATTGGCCTCTTCCAACATCTATTGTTGGTGACAACTCTCGATGCAAGCGCTTTATAGAGATTAAAAGATGTTTGAAGTCTAGATGTGGGGTCTAATATCTCCATATATCAAGTTAGAATAGATATGAAAATGAGGCATACTAACTATCCATTTTGGTGCCACAACACAAAACATAATTTACAGCTTAACTGTGAAGCTAAATAATATCATTGTAACTTTATTATCAATGTTTTCTTATGCATATGTAAGCATGTGTAGGTGAAGAGAAAAGAAAACTATGGAAGAACCATTTAAGACAAGTAAGTTTTTTTAGTATTACCACTACATGTGCTTGAATGATGAACATGGGAAAAATTTGAATACATATTCTTTGTTTTAAAGAATAAATGTGATTTTAACAACGAATTTATCAAATAAAAATTATTATAATACATAGAAAATTTTCTTTCATTCTTGTTCCTCTTCAACAAATGTCTTTGGATGTCATCATCAATGCTAGAAACACCTCTATCAAAGGAACACCATTCCAAATGCAAATGAGATGCCCTTGCACTATTGGAGCATTCCTAAGTGATGTTGTAAGCATGCGTCCAAACAACATGAGGGAAGGCAATTGTGCATGAGAGAAAATCTTTCCTTGTGCTGCTTTAATACACATACACTAGCAACACCTCTAGCCCATTCGTGTGAAAAGACCCCTTTCTAATTGCAAAATGAAGTCCCCTCATGCCTTTGGGGCACTCCTATGTGCTGTGGAGTGTCTACCTCAACAATGCAAGATAATAAATTGTGCATAAGAAACTTTAACCTACAATGCCCATGCACAAACTTGAGAGTTAGCACATAAGATCCACCACTTTTTAGTATTTGTCAAGTAGTTAAACTAGTTGATGATGAGTACCATAAGAAACTTTTGTGACACTGGTTTGCACTGGTGCCCAAATACTTAAGAATATCCATGAAGATTTAACACTTTAAAGTGGTGAATGACCATTTAAAGGTAGTAACCGATCATGAAAAGAGGTGATTGATCACCAAAATAATGGAGTGACCACTTGCAAAAGTGGTGATAAACCACATCCAACTAAAAACAACCACTTGTGAGTGATTTGGTACCACTTAAGTGGTGAGCATCACGTGGAAGCATATTCAAGTCACTTCTTAGTGGTAGCATAAAAATGAAAGTAGTGAGCAGAAGGTAGTGATCCACCTCCATAAGAAGTGAGGGGCACAAACAAATGGTCTACTTACTAGATAAGTTTAGCTTAAAAAGATTTAAAGTGGTCTACCACTTATTAATGGTGACGTACATTTTATGAGTGGTAGCAAGCAACTAGAAAGCAGTATGCACTACTTTTAATGGCATGAAAAAGCCATTTGTAAGACATACTAGACTATTTATGAATGAAAGCAATCCACTTGTAATTGATAGCACCCTATTTGTAAGTAGTAAGGGAATACTTGTAAGTGATAGTATACCACTTGTAAAAGGTAGCAACCACTTTCATGGTGTATCACACATTTTGTAATGGATAGTGCATCGCTTGTAAACTAGTAGTGCATTACAAGAAAAAATGGACTCCTTGTAAGTGAGAGCACAAAACCTATACGTGGTAGCAAAGAACCTAGTGGTAGCACACCACTTACAAGTGGTGTCAAGATCATTGATTTCTTCACAAAAAAATCATATTTAGATCTTGGGACCACATGATCCAAAGTGTTGTGGATGTTTCTCAATACAATTACTTCCAACTCTTTGGATTTAATTTGCATAATATCATAGAAGCAAAGATGTTGACTTTGGAGGTTCACTCTACATAAAGCCTCTATATCACACTTGGAGCACATATGTTCAAAGTCTATTTGAAAATATCTTTATGTGTGAATTTCCCAAAAACAAAGCACACCATTTTCTATTCAATCTATAAATGGCCGCTTGATGTGGCATCCTTCTGTATGTAAAAAATGTGTAAAAATGGTGTTTTAAAAAATCCTTTCTTTTGAACCCACGTGATATGCTTACTTTTTATGAGCAAACCCCTCCCCCCCAAATTTCTACCTTAGATGACCATATATTGATGTATTCTGTATTTGTTTCACTCGTCTAGCACCCCAATATTTGTGTCTATCTCGGAGTTGACCATTGCCAATAATCGTGTCCAATTTTGAGAAGCCCAACAATCCCTCTTGTATTACTACATTGAAGTTCAAAATCTTTCTATTCAATGATGGAGGATGATAATGGTTCTTTGATATGCTCTATAATACTTGCTTTTGAAAATTTTCTAATCAATTTTCACTTTTCATGGGCATGCTTGTAGAGCATCATGGAGCATCGAATACTTATTCTTGGAAACTTTTCTATATCTAGTAATGTGTGATAAATCTCATGGGTCACTCAAATTACACTTGTAGATGTAGCTCAAGTCAATCATATTTTTTGAATATATCAATGAGATCACTTACCAAACATGCCAAGGTCATACCAAGTCTTGGTAGGCACTTGAAACAAGGCTTTATAGTCCTATCACATTCTAAAAAGCCTTCTACAAGCATATGGAGAGAGAAAATGAAGATCATATAGTTAATCTCCAATTACTTCCTCTCCACCTTGCTTGATAGCCATGTAGAGTGCCCCAAGGACAAAAGGTACTTACAACACTAGTAGTTCAAAGGGTTTCCCATATGGCAAGAAAGCAAAGCATGGCATGTTAACCATAAAAGCCTATTTTGCATGATGTTGAATAATCAATGGATGTCTTCAATTGTTCAACTTTTGCTGTGTGTGTTACTTCATCCACATCTAGATGATACTCCTCCCTCTATAAATAATGTTTGACAACAATGTGTGTTGAGGATATGGGGTGCAAAGAGACAAAATAGCATTACAACTTCAAAGGTTGTTTCAAAACCTCCATCGGAAAGCCCTCTTATGAGTTCTTGATCTTGAAAGTTAGCAAGTCCAATCTCCTACAATCCTTTGGTATACTTTAGTCCCATCTCTCATTCTTCCATGAGATGGAATATGTTAGTGGCAACTTCTAACAAATCGAGTGAAGTAGGTATCATGTTGCGCTTCATGTACGTTAGTGGCAACTTCTAACAAATCGAGTGAAGTAGGTATCATGTTGTATAATGAAGTGGAGAGGGAGTGATGGGCGTATTAAGGCGTTTAAGGGGTAAGAGTGTGATTAGAAGGAAGACAGCTGGTTGGTGGAATGATGGAGGGTGGAGATGTTTAAGGCGTGTTAGGGGTAAGGGTGTGATCGTAAGGAAGACAGCTGGTTGGTGTAATCATGGAGGAGGCAGGCAAGTCAACATTATTCCAGCTTTTACGAAAGTTGGAGAATCAACTCACGCTAAGAGAGTCGGCGCAGGAATCAAATCCAAGGAGGCGAGGGGATGATTACTTATATATTGTAGCGGCGGGGAGTGGGCTGCAGCAAATTACTGGGAGTACAGAAGAGGCGCACAGACACAGACACACAGAGAGAGAGAGAGAGAGACACAGAGAGAGAGAGAGAGGATGTCTCACCACGATCATCATCACGACCACCACCACGGCCAGCACCATGATGATTATCACCACCACCACCACCACCACCCCCACCACGTGCCGCCTCCCCCCCCTCCGACCTGCCTTGGTGGTTATGCTGCAGCGTATTCCTACCCCCCCCATCACCACCAACACTACCCCCCACCCGCTGCGGTACACACCTCTTCCCTCTCCTTCACAAACCCTTTGAAAATATACTTAGCTCAACCTTTGAAAAAATTCTATGTCATGCGACTATCGATTCTCCTTAACCAAGCTCGTCACTCAATCTTGATCACACATGTTTGTTCAGTAGGCCGAGTAATTCCCCCCTCCTCTTGCCCTTCCTCTTTAAGGCCCTTACAAGGGAATTGCTCTCTCTTAAAGGCTCTTACAAGGGAACTTTGTTTCGATTTGGAGAGACTACCTTTGGAGCACTAGCAAAGATTATCACTTTGTGTTGCTCACACATGTTTGTCTCTATATGTTGCTCGCACATGTTTGTTTATGTAGGATGAGTTCCCCCCCTCCTCGTAGCCTTCCTTTTTCAGTCCGTTACAAGGTATTTCCTTCCTCTCAAAGGCCCTTACAAGGGAACTTTGTTTCAATTGTGAGGCCACCTTTTGAGTGCTACAAAAGATCATCACTCTATGTTAATTACACATGGTTGTTCTATAGCCTGAGTTCCCCCTCCTCTTCCCCTTCCCCTTAAAGGCCCTTACAAGGTAATTCCTTCCTCTCCAATGCCCTCACCAAAAAACTTTGTTTCAATGGTGAGGCTAGCTTTGGAGTGCTAACAAAGATAATCACTCCATGTTGCTCACACATGTTTGTCATTGTAGGCTAAGTTCCCCTCTCCTCTTCCCTTCCTCTTAAAGGCCCTTACAATAGAACTTTGTTTCAATAGTGAGACTACCTTTGGAGAATTAGCAAACATCATCACTCTATATTGCTTACATAGATTTGTGCTTGTATAGTTGAGTTCTCCCCTCTCTTTTGCATCCTCTTAATGGCCCTTATAAAGGAATTCCTTGAACTTTGTTTCAACAATGAGACTATCCTTAGAGCATCAACAAAAATCTTCACTCTATGTTGCTACATGTTTTTCTCTATAGGCTAACCTCCCCCTCCTCTTAAAGGCCCTAAGAAGGCAACTTTGTTTCAATGGTGAGACTACCTTTGGAGTGCAAACAAAAGATAATCACTCTATGTTGCTCACACATGGCCTTGGCATGGGAACTTTCAATGGTGAGACTACCTTTGGAGTGCTAACAAAGATCGCGCTCTATGTTGCTTGTTGCAGATGTTTGCCTCTATATGTTGAGTTTCCCCCTTCTCTTCATTCTTTCTTTAAGGACATTACAAGGGAATTCATTCATGTTTCTATGCCTAGCTTTTGAATTTAGATCCCCAAGCTCAAAGTCCCAAGCTCGATATACACTCATCCAAGCATAGACACTCCACTTGTAAATGAAAGGCATTCAAAGAGAATTTCATTATCTCCTTAAAAAGGGAACACCTACAAAAGGTATAACCAATCCTCTTAGACACAATGATCAACACATATGAGTTCATGGTGGGGCATGTACTAGTAAGGTATAATCAACGTGACCAAAATGGGTAGCAAATTGAGAGTTTACACCTAATTTTATACGTCAACATGACCAAAACGAGAGGCAATTTGAGAGTTTACACCTAATTCTATAAAAGCAATTGATCAACACATATGGGTTTATGGTGGGGTTTGCACTACTAGTGGGTATCATCAACATGATCAAAGTGAGTATCAAGATAAGCAATTGAAGGGGAAGATAAACAAGACAATATGAATACCAATGTAAGTCTAATAGTTTTGCCTTGCATGTTGGTCCATTCAACTTGAAGAACTGATGCCCACTTTCTTGGGATGCCATTTTATAATATTGACATTTAAATACTTGATAGTGTATGCTTTTTAACATCTTCACAATATGAATTATTTAAAATAATTGTATCCTTTCCAACATCTATATGCACTAGTATGAATAGAGCATGAGGCTCTAAGAACATATAATCAAGTCTAGGTAACTTCACCTTTTGCATTGAACAAATCCTTTTTCATGGGTTTGACTCTTTCCACTCAGACATAATAGTGGGCTCGAGGAGTTGATCTATATAAACCCTCTATATCATGTGCATTCAAGGCCTATTTAATAGTACCCTTATTTTTGAATTCTCCCTAAATAAAACAGTTCCCTTTGCTATTTAACCTATGAATAACCCCTTTATATGACACCCTTCTCTATATGTAAAAAACATGTAAAAGAGGTATTTACAAAATCCCTTCTTTTTACTCCATCTGATATACTTACATATCTATCTATCTGAATTGATAATTTTCCTACTGATATCTATCATATGCCATGATCAATAGGTTGTTAGAGTTTTGGTATTTTAAAACCTCCCTCACTCGATTCAAAAAAAGAAAGTAGCTTGTAACTTTCCTTGGGTTGCTAAACGTTTAGCTTAATTGTAATTTATTTATGAACATATTCTACAATGTTATGCATAGACAAACACTTGAAATTCAAAATAGAACTCTTTTATAAACAAAAAAAAAAACACACACACACACACATCATAATGTGTACATACACTGGCATGCTCTTGTAGGTTTTGATTTTCTTATGTGATAAAGGGATTTAAAGCCTTGTTTATTACTTGCATTGAGAGTCTTTAGATACTTGTTTATCTCTACATTTTGAACTTCTACCTTTAATCCTCCAAGAAATAACCTTACATGGTTGGTTAATTGTGAAAATATTGCATGCTAATTTTGAACATCTCAATTAGAAGTGTAAATGAGATATTGATGGTCTAAAAAGTTCCAAATTAGTGTCAAGCTTAATTTGCAACAACCATTACACCTTTCCATATCAAGATGGCATCTTGGGGTTTGTGTAAGAACAAAACACACGCATGGTTATTGAGCTCTCGTTATGAAGTTTTGCTAAACACAAGGTCTTGTATATCTTCACTTGCAAAACTTTATATGTTTTTGAATACTTGTAGCATAGCAACTTCATGCTTGCATTAGTTTGCCATGGGGCATCCAATATCGAGGTGGTATGTTGGGGTTTGTGTAAGAACAAAACACATGCACATTTATTGAGTTGTACTTATGAATTTTGGCTAAGCACAAGGTCTTGTATATCTCCACTTGCACAAATTTATATGTTTTCAATTGCTTGCATTGCATAGCAACTTCATTTTTGCATGAGTAAGCCATGGAGCATGCAAAATATTCACACCTTGATATAAATCTTGATCATGTTTGTAATCCATTCTTTTGCATTTGTAATATTTTTCCTCAGGTTTATGAAGATGCCCATACACAATACATTCATGGGCCAACATATTCCCATGGATCTCATTGGTAGAAAGAGAATGGAAGTATGATAATAGAAGGCCTTCTCTATGAACTAAATAAAGGCACTCAAGTGGAGCTTTTAGAGGCCAAGGCAAAGTGTTGGTGATTGAAAAGTGGCTACCTTATATACTTACAAACTATATGTACAATGGTTTGAGAACTTATCCTTTAATGTAAAAGATTTGGAATATATAATGTATATCCTGAGATGTTTGTTTAGTTCAAATTCTATTCTATTTTCTATGTAAGGAAACATTGTGTGTGTACATTCTTTTGGTTGTGCACTCATTTCTTACTTGTGCCTTATTCCTTAAATTAGATTGGTTAATTATCTTAACTTATCTTAGGTTTACTAATTAGAAGGCCTCAATATAAATTTTGATTCTTGCTTACTAGTGTTTTTCTTTTCATATTGCATCAAGTATTATCTTGGGATGTACCTTTTTGCTAATGTGTGGACATGGGATAAAAACTTGCAATCTCTCATTCAAATTGCATAATGCACATAACACACTCATGAAATTATAGTAAAACAAAATTCTCAAAGAGTATGCCACAAAAAAAAAGACTTTAATCACTTAATAGAAGTTCTTAACTTCTTATAATTTAATAAAACTTTTTTGTAACTCATTTGTCGTCCATATAAGTAGTTTTTTGAAGTAATGCATACAAAGAGACATCCATATATTGCTTTTGTATAACTATAGTGGTATACAAAGTTTTCATGAATAGTGAAAGATAAACTCTTTATTAGTGTATAAGCACAAATAAAAATGAATAGCAAAAAAGTATACATTCATTCCTTCCATCATGACCTAGGTATCTATTTAACTCTTGAACCTCTGGCATTTAGTAGCTAGAGGCTGCATCAAATTGATCATGAGTTTTACCTCTTAGTTGAAAATAAATAATGTCTCACCATTACTATCATGTAGTGAAGATGATGGTACAACTATTTAATATTTGATGCTACTACTTGATGCAAAGGAAACAAATGTTTTGCCATTTTAAAGTTCATAGTTTACTTGATTTGACATTAAGATTTTGATATTAAACCTTTAGCAAATATTATTGCATTGCATTGGCATTTTTAAATCAAGCATGTGTATCGTGTACATTAATGATCTTCTAAGTGAGTTCACTTCTTGGATTCTTGCAGGTTGTACTATAGCCTTAAAGAAGATTTCCTTTTATGTGGGTATCCGATTTTCTCAATAAGGCGTTTATCCATGAAAATATTGTTAGAACTTTCCCTGCAATATGTTAGCCTATGGTAGCGATCTTGCAAATAAGTAGATGATATTGTTGAGATGGAACAAAAAATGGAAGGGTAGGAGAAGATATGGAAGGACTCAAGATTACCTGAATCAATGAGTACTTGTGATATGAAGGAGTTCTATTGTCCATAAAACTTTGATCATAGAACTTTGATTGTGTAATGAATGAAGCTGAGAGGAGAGAGGAGAATGAGCTGAAGAGAGAGAAAGAGAGAAGGAGGAAGAGAACGGAAGACTAGAAGAGGATAAAGAAAGACAAAAAAGAGGGGAGAAAGGAGGAGGAAGCCATGGAAGATGAAGATGAAGTGAAGAGTATGCTCTCGATAATAATTGGATGCCCTAAACTAGGACTCTTACACCTTATGTACCCCAGTCACTGTGACTATGTGTGTAACCCCTAGTTCCCATGTATCCCGCTCGTTACAATCCATCCCCACCCTAAAAGTTTTTGCCCTAAAAAACAAAAGACAACTAGAGGGGATTGATAGATGGGCTTAAGGAGTGGGGTGCAGTGCACTACTCTGAGCCACATTAGAATGAAAATGGGTGGGTAAAGACAAGGGACAACATGCTATCCATTACATGCTTGCTGAGGTAAAATTGCCGTAACTTTTAATAGGTTGCTCCAAAAAGGCGTGGCGCATGTCAAAATGGAGCTTATGGCGTGTACTTTCAACCCATGTAGGAAGCACATGGTTGAGATTTGGACAAGTACCAAACTATTCTAAAATAGTGTGCAGTCTACAAATAGGATGTGGTCAAAAGGGGACATAACTTGCTAGTCTTCAGCCCATTGGGCATCTAGGAGGTGATAAAAGTCATTGACAATAGTGGTTGGGAGCTAGGAGGCTTCTTCCAAGGGTAGACCTTGCCATTTGATGAGGTACTCCTTGATGGATGGAGATCTTAGTGTTTGTCTCATTGCCCAATGATTGCCTCAAGGATATACTGAATGATACCTTCTTTGTCTATGGGGGGAAGTTCTTCCACATAGTCCATTGAGGTGCTAATGAAGGGCTTCAGCTGGTTAACATAAAACACATCGTGAATCTTGGTGGTAGAGAGAATCTCTAATTGGTAGGCCAAATCACCAACTCTCTTAAGGATTTGGTAGGGGCCATAGAAATAGTGGGCCAGCTTATTATTGTTGCTTCCCTCTTTGAGAGTAGAGTAACAAGACTTAGGCAGTTTCAAGAGGACCATCTCCCCTCATGGAATTATAAATGACTTCTTTTCTCATCAGCATAGATTTTCATGTGAGCTTGTGCCTTATGAAGATTCACCTTGCATTACTGAGGTAGGGCATGCATGTGATCCAACCCGGCTTTACCTTGAGGGTTGACCTTATCATTGAATAAGACCGTAGGAAGGGGAACCTCATACCCATATAATGCCTCAAAAGGGAAAACCTCTATGCTAGAGTGGGTGGAGTTGTTATATGCAAATTCAACCAAGTGGAACCACGTATCCCAATTGTGTTGTTTATCATGGAAAAAGTGTCGTAAGTACGTCTCAAGCCATTTATTTACTCTTTTAGTGTGGCCATCTATTTGGGGATGGGATACAGTGGATGGAGTAAACGCCCATAGTTGTGAAAACTACTTGCCAAAATTTTCTCATAAAATTGGCATTCCAATTGTGCACTATAACTTGTGGTAATCAATACTTGAAGACATACTCCATAAATTGAGTGGCCACCTGAGAGGCAATGTATTGTGTCTTAGTAAGGATAAAGTGGATATCTTTGGTGAGGTAATCAACTACCCTGTATATATTATTCCATCAGGCTCGTGATGAAGTCCATGGTGATATGTGTCCATTTCCCTTCAAGAATAGGAAGGGGTTGCAAGAGGCCAGCGGTTCTAAATGTGATGTCCTTGTTCTGTTGGCATGGAACACATTTGGTCACAAAATCCTTGACATCCCTCCATAAGCCTTTCTAGTGGAAGCTCTTGGCAATCCTATCATATGTTTTGAAAATACCCAAGTGGCCAACAGTGGGGCAAGAATGCATCTATTCCTCCATGATCTTCTGTGTGAAAGGAGAAGCGTGGGGGATGACAATCTTGCCATGGGACCAAATAAGGCCATGCTTGAGCTGATATTGGGAGTTTTCAACTATTACCCCATGTTGTAATTTCTAGAATATGTGGCTAAATTCCTCTTCCAACAAATAAGCTTCTTGAAGATCCTAAATCCAATCACTATGCAACTTTGAAATGGAGGATACTTTGCATACCCACATCCCAAAGAGTGAATCAACCAAGATATTATATTTGTGCCAAGTGTGAGAAATGTCAAAATCGTAGTTTTGCAATGTCGCCACCCATCTCCTTTTCTTAGGAGTCAAAGTAGACTAAATCATGAAGTATTGGAGGACTCTATGGTTGCTCTTTACTTGTTGAAAATGGTGGCCACACAAATAGTGGTCCCATTTCTTAATAGCATGGAGGATGGTCAACATCTCCTAGTCATATACATTCATTTGCATCTCCTTATCATCAAGCTTACGATTCTCAAAAGTAATCACATTGTGCTCTTGCAGTGAAACTACACCAATACCCCTACCACTAGCATCACACTGAATGGTAAATGTCTTAAAGAAATCAAGGCATATGAGGATGGGGACTGAAGTATTTCCTTCAATTGTTTAAAGCTATGATAATAAGAGCAGAAGTGGCATCCCAAAAGAATGATTCCTTTTCAAAATGATCAGTCAAAGATGCTACAATGGTGGCATAATGCTTAATGAAGCATCTACAAAATGAAGAGACAAGGAACCAGGTAATAAAGTAGTGGTGGGTGGAGTGGGCTAGTCTTTAACACATTGCACCTTCTTGGGATTAGCCTATATGCCATTTTTGCTAACAATGTTTCCCAAGTACTCCACAGATGTCTGCATAAAGATATAGTTACTCTCCTTAGCAGAGAGTTGATGCTTTCTCAAGATATCAAACACCCTTCTGACATGTGCCAGGTGCTCCTCTAGTGACTTGTTGTAAACGAAGATGTCTAAAACAAGCAAAAACTTGAACATAAAGGGCTAAAGAATTTTATTCATGAGGCTGTAAAATGTGGCGGGGGCATTAGTCATTCCAAGAGGCATAATTAGAAAATGATAAAGCCCATGATCACTCCTAAAAGCTGTTTTGATCTCATCACCCTCCCTCATACAGATCTGATAGTAGCCAGAGTGCAGATCAATCTTAGTGAAAAAGTATACCCCTTTCAACTCATCCAACAAGTCATCAATCTATGGGAAGGGATAGCAATTCTTTATTGCAATTTTGTTCAAGTCTCTGTAGTTCATGAACATGCGAAAAGAGCCGTCTTTTTTCTTGACTAACATGACAGGGGATGCATAAGGGGAAGAGCTTGGTTCAATGAGACCCATATCAAGTAACTCATTGACTTGCTTTGCAACCTCTTCACGTTCATACTTGGAGAGTCTACAGGGTGGCTTGTTTAGTGGCTTGGAATGGGGCTCTAAATCAAGTGGATGGTCCATTTTCCTCAGGGGAAAGGGCTATAGGCATTTAATATAAATAACTATACTCCTCAAGTGAGGCTAAATCCTTAGATATTTTGGAGGGTTTATTTGAATTTTCCTTATTCAAGTGCAAGAGAAAGATCTCTGAGCATTTCTAAAACTCCCGTTTGAGTTGCTTTGCTATAATGAGCTAAAAATCATCATTATCATGAACTCCCAGCAGATGAGTTGTAAATGCATCATAAAATCCATGTAGAGCTGAGAAACGTCCATAGCAGTTTTTCCCAATTGTTTCAGCCAATCACAACCCAAGACAACATCAATGGGTCCCATGTCTAATGCAATTATGTCAACCAATGCCACATTAGTCTCAGCCATGCATAGGGGGACTATTGGACATACATGTGTGCTGATTTCTTCCCCACCATTTGCTACTTGATTTTTCAAGGGGTTTGCAATTCTGTAAGGGTGCATTTCAACTTGTCAATGGATGATTTACTGACAAAATTGTGAGTACTACCACTATCCACAAGGATAAAAATATGTTATCCATGAATACTACCTTGAATGCGCAAGGCATTGGGGCTCCTATAACCCGTCCAAACATCCAAGGAGATGGAGCAAAGGGAGGTAGTAGTTAGGTGGGATGTCAAATCAAGTGCATGGGATGGACAACCGCCTGGGTCAAAGGGGAACCCATCCTCTGGTTCATATAACTGCTTGTGGTCCATATCCTCAGCATGCTCCTCATTATCAAAATAGGTAAGTCTTCCTCATCATTGTGCCAATCTTCCATTACATACATGGCATGAAATTTGACCTTGGCTACCTTGTAAGGGCACTTTGAGGCATGGTTGGCAGTGTACTTATCCCCATATTTAAAACATAGGCCTTTTCCCTTTAGTTCCTTCACAACATCCAAGGAAATGAGCCTTTAGCCATTTGAGCCATTGGAGGGTGATGCAATGGAGAGAGAGTCTATTTTCAGCATATTTACTCTTAGCATTAGAGCCAAGTGCTATCCCAAAAGTGCACTATTTTCTTTTAGGATAGATTGGGGGGGGGGGGGGGGGGAGAATAGGTAAGTGGGTATTTTGGGATTGCTATTAGGCATGGAATTGCCTCTACTTAAACCACCCCCATATGGGGCTGATCTCAATGGGGCGCGGGGTTGTCCATAACCTTACTGAAAACTCTCATTCTTACGGTACTTTCTTGTATATCTTTCAGTCAATTCAATTGCATCAAATAGTGTGGTAGGCTTTGGAGCCATGACATCTGCCGATAGGCTTGGTTACAACCCATAGATGTACTTATGCAATTTGGCATCATCATTAGTGCTCTCCACATACATGGTCAAGTTCATAAGCTAATTTGTGTGCTCTTGTACAACATGTCAAGAGTGTACCATCGTCTTGCCAACTGCTCTTTTTCCATAGAGGATACAAATACTTAAACCATATGCAGTTTAAAGTCTTCCCAATCAATGAACTGATGATTCTCTAGATTGATATAGTGCCACCATGTGTGGGAAAATCCTTTCGAGTGGAGAGAAATAAAGATAATTTTTTGACCATCCATGCAGGGGTAGATATTTAAGTAAGACTCTAATTTAGATGTCCATTCTTCCAAGTCAGATGGTGAGGGAGATTGCCCATTGTACTTAGTGAGATGAATCTTGTCATAGAGATCATGAGGGCCTTGCTGCCCATGGAAACCTTGCTATCCACACATACCTTGATGGCCTTATGCATTTATCCCATGATGCCCATTATAACCATATTGTCCATTATTGCCATGCTGCCCATGATTTCCATGCTAACCATTTGTACCATACTATCCATGATGGGACTGAGCCATATAAGTTTCATTGGGGTTCCGAGGGGGAGAGTAGGAGAGCTTCTACCAATGGTGGGAGAGGGCCTCATTGGAGGGTTGGCTGCACTAGTGATGGGGGGGAGCTCAACATAGGCTCATCATGAGCATGGGAGGGTTTACTGAATTCATAGGTAGAAGGGGGAATACCCTTGGATCCAAGAATGCCCTGTGGACCATGTAGTGGCTCCAGTGGTAGGGCCCATTGAAACTCACACTTGGATTCATTTGCCTTTACTTGGGATGAAGTGATAGCTAGCTGGGCTACAAGAATGGTGAGCTCCTCCAGGGTTTGCAGAGTCCGAGAGTTTGAAAGGGCCATTTTCTCAATTGCTTCATCAAAATTTGACATGATTTGGTAGTGGTTTTGGTAACCATGTCATTATGCCTCTCTCTATGATTGAGGAAGCTCATGTTGATATAAAGTGTGGTTGAGCAGGTTATAGGAATCCATATCATCCACTTTCTCATGCATAGCACCATGATAATCTTGTGACAAGCTAGATTCATCATTAATTTAGGTCTTGGGGTCCCTAATATCCCTATGGATCTCTACATGGGCCTTACTTTTGCCTTTCTGGCCAACCATCTAGCTACAATCCATAAGACCCACTATTAGTAAAACGGGTGCAACTTTTGGTGAGAAACTCCAATCTATGAGATTTTTTATTCAAATTGAAGGGGAGAAAGCTCTCTTTGAGATGAGCTATTAAGATTTGTGACAAAAAATGATCAAAAAAATTATGCAATTGGATTTCTGTGTTTGTCCTGGAGTGGTCTGTACCCTGTCCATAGTGACCTTAGGGCACAAAAATGGTCATCACTTTTAGACCATAGCTATGATTGGGGAGACTTATGATCCAAATGGGATTTGACAAAGCCTGGTAAAATTTTCTATAATTGGATCTTTGTGACTATCCCGAGTGACTGTGACTAGAAATAATGTATGTCCCTTGATGCAATTGCATTGTATGGATGGCTCATAGGCTGAGAGGCTTGAGCAACATCATAAAAAACATCTTGGGCATACTGATCATAATCCCAAGCACATTTACATGTCCACTACTTTTTCATCACTACATAAGTGAAGCTTAATGTGCCATATATCTCTTTTGGCTGCATACACATCAAGTCTCATACGTGGGTACCATAAGGCATTGAAAGGGTGCACCTGCATACAAGTATTGGGCTTGAGATCACCGAGATGTGGGTAAAGTTCCCCTTGAGCCGAGTTGTGCACACCTTCAAGGTCTTAAGTGGTAAGGAAGGGTTACCTCTCTTTTGGCTTACCACCTCGCCTGGCACTAGCCTTTTTCCTCAGAGTCCAAGTATACATGGCAGACATTTTTAATAAATAATCGACATCATGGATGCATTAGAAAAGAAGCATTCGATCATTTCATGAGATGCAAGGATGAACAAGAGCTTGAATAGGAATTGCCTTGGCAATCTAGTGACTCATTGGTTGCTACTTACCCCTTTTTACAAAGGCTTACTACTCACTTGGGATTAATCCAAAGCACACAAGATCCAAAAAAAGTTAATGTCAACAAATACAATTGATTTAAGATTAATCATGATGCATTGGAAAGCAAATATGCATAGATTTCAGTGGGTACATGCATACAATGAAGGATTGAACTAGTAAAGCCCAATGAAATTGTAATCTCTCCAACAAAGGAATTAAGCTTAGCAAGTGTGTAAATAAGCTAATTTTCATAACAAACAATTAAATTGGAAATACAAGGAAATAGACTAAATATCCAAGAAACCATAGCCAGGGTGGCTAGGCTGAAATCATATTATCATTAATGGCTGAGAATTAGTTGATGAGAGGCTATAGCATGGTATACACCCCAATGCTATGGTGGCCAAGAGTATGCACCCTCTTAGATGGTGGGAGGTTGAGACCTCAAATATGAAATGTTAGAAATGGCAAAAAAGATCCCTGGCAAGTTACAACTTAGCCTTTTATACTTAATCCTAGTAGGTCAAATATTATCTAAGGCATTCAAGCATTTTTACTCTATTACAAGCCATCCTCGCCTCCTAGAAGAGCTTTGTCCTCAAAGTTGAATATGGGACAAAATATAAGGATGAATACAAGAATAGCTTGAAATAGATGAAATCATGTTGAAGTAAAACTCCAGGTTGAAGAAGACCAAATAAGTTGATGAAAAAGGACCATGTAAGTGGAACAAACTATTATAGGCTATCCAAAATAGGCTACAGTATAAATTTGGCCATATCTTGAAGTAGAAGTGTCCAATTTCCATATACGAACCACAAAAATGTAGAAGACAATATATTGTATCTAGGCATCCCATCAAAATCAAATTTTGATGAAGATAAACCAATTAAGTTTAGTATAGAAATTTATTATAGCAAGCTTGTTACTGCTCAGTGAGTAAATTGTCCTCTTGAAGAAGCCATGGAAATTGTTCCAAATACGAACCATGTTGCCAAAAAGACTCTTCCATAGGTAAATCCTTCCACTTTATAGGACACTCCACAAGAAATTGGTTCCTTAGAACGTTCTTTTACTTATGTTAACCCTCAAACGAACAATGTGGCCGAAAAATCTAAAGTGGAAGACAAAGCCTAGGTAAAAGTGAAACGAAAGACGAAGGCACACCAAGAGAAATATAGAAACAGAAGAAGTGCAGAAAAGTCCTAAATCAAGGAAAAATGTGCACAAGAAAGAGTGCAAGTCAATACTTTTGTAAAAGAGTGCAAGGCGCAGCATGATTTATTTTAAGAGCACCACCATGCAAATTGTAAAGGTAGATGGGCAGTAGAAAGGAAGCTAGAAAGATAGGAGGACAATGGGAAAAAGGGCCTATGGTCGGCCATGTAAAAAAGGGGATAAGGGGATGACCGCCCAAAAGGGATTTAGGGTTCTGTATATAAAGTTGAAAAGTAAAAGAGAAGCTCGTTCTTGTGTGTGGCCAAAAGTAGCTCTCCTCCTCTTCTTCTTCTTGCTTGCTTGGGCTTGTGCTTGAGAGAGGGAGTGTGAGAGTGTCAGGGAGTGAGTGTGTGAGGGTGAGGGACCGTGGTGGAGAAGCTCTCAATCTTCTCCTCTCTTCTTCTCTTCTCTTTCCTTCTCTTTTCTTGCTCGAGGCAATGGAGCTTGGAGCATGGAGCTTGAGGATGGAGCTTGCTTGAAGCTTGCACTTGGATTGTGGAGCTATTGGAGTGCTCAAGTTAGGAGGCAACTCAATCGGGCATGGAGGTAAGCTCACTAGACTCAAGGATAGATGGCGCATTAGCTATGTGAGAGGTAGCCATTAGTGCTCCGCTTGGAATGCTTGAAACAATAAGCGGTCCATGGGTCTTGGCGGTTGATCGCCTCTACATTTTGGTTCTATTGTCGAGACCAACAGATTTAAGCCTTGAGCACTTGGCACTTCGAATCAAGCATAGAAGTAGGGTTTCCCCCGAACCGGTGCTTGAGATAGATAGGTAGAAAGAGATGGAGTTTGAAGAGGTATTCGATCTCCTTAGCAAGTAAGTTTTTTGTTTTTTGGATTTGGAAAGGTAAGTTGGAGTAGTTAGGTGTTTGCTTTGTGATTTGGATACATTAGGATAGGAAAAAACAAAGAAAAAATAAGAAAAACAGGCATTGGTGTTTCTGCTATCATAACAGGGTAAGAGGGTTTGATTTGCTTGCCGCTTTCTATTTTGGAGTTTATTTGCTATTCCAGCTGTGTACAATCCTTCATTAGGATCTATTCTTACATTCTGGAAGTTAGTGAAACCCCTCATAACCAAAATTGTTAGAATCGAGTGATTTTCGTCATCCATGGGAACTCAGCTGCAGGAATTAGACACTGTTAACATAGTCGATTCCCAAAATCAAATGCGGAGGTCCGATTCCTAGAATCGGACAAACCCATCCTGTCCGATCAAACATGCAAAATCAGACACATACAAATCGAGCACCTGTCAAATCAAACACTCAAAAACCGAACCATCCAAAATCAGACACTCCGAAATCGAACACTTGTCAAATCGGACGTCCGATTCCCAAACTCAGATGCCCGAAAATCGGAACAACCCATGATTGGACCACTTGGACTTGGATCCATCTGATCGGCTGATCAGACCAACCCAAAATTGGACATCTAATTCTGATAACCCCTAACTATCAGAAAGAAAACTGTCAAAATCGTACAAGCAAATCGAATTACAGATTTGACACATTTAAGCCCTGAAAGACCATACAAAGCCGAAAGCACATCATAGATCTATCACTGAGTTGAAATCTAGAGCAAGAGTTCAAAACTTGGCTACGAATAGTCCTTCAAATCACGTATGGTGTTTAGCATAATGGCCATGCGGGTTGGGGGAACTGCCCCTCGGACCCCTGCAAATGGGCTTTTCCCCCTCTGCATCTCCCTCAAGTAGGTTGGAGAGAAAACGCATGCCGTGATAGGCCCTCCAAATTAGATCCTAGTGTAGTAATGGCTCTATACAAGCATAGATTCTCACTTGCAAAATAGCAACCAAAAGCCCATACCCAAAAAAAGACAAGCAGAGACCCTAGAACCTTAGTGGGTCAATCTAGCCAACAAGAGCATAAAGGCCACACCACCAAAACATGTATAGGTTGCATTCGGACTGCATCTAGTCAAAGTGAACACAACAACATCAAGCTACAACTACGAGGATGACTAGTCATGACAGACTTGATGATAGATGCACCTTGAATGGCACGCACACACGACCCAAGACATCAGTGGAGAATCCACATCTAGTTGTGTAGCTGGGAACTCAAAGGCATGTATTAGAAGCCTTACATTTATAAGCCAAGTGTCACTAAATTGATTGCTTATTACGCATTCTCTATTTAATAAATTCATGTCAATAAATTAATGACTCACTTTTCTTTAAGTGTTGATGATGATCTAGCATGGCCATGAGACCATTTAGAGACTAGTATTCCTAGTGTATCACTTAATGGGGTGATCAAAGCAGTGTGATGACGGGGATATCTGGTACAGGCAGTACAAGTTATGAAGGGGGAAAGAAGTGTATGCCAAGTGTAAGAGTGTACACAAGAACAAGGAGTTACACATAAATGAAGATGGATTGAGTTCTAAGAAGAGGAAGTGCATTAGCATTGTGTTATGTATTTATGTGTGCATCCAGGGACGCCTGGGAATGTTTTACTTATGTGTAGTGAGCATTGCATTCATTTGGGGTCATCCTCTCCCCTACAAGTCAAGGTTTAAGGTCTTTTCTTTCATTAAGAAAGACAAGAAAGGGAATTCTCTCACTAAGAAAGACGAGAGAACGTGATCCTCTAGAAGTGAGGAGAGAAGTGATTTTCTCTTTCTAAGGTTTAAAATGACACAAGACTTTCTAAGGTTTAAAATGACACAAGATTTTATGTGGAATTCAATCTTAAGGTTGAGGCCCAAGGCAATCTAATGAACTCTCCTTATCTCTGACTCAAAGTGGTTGCATGGACCACAAGTTAAGAGTACAGTTTTAAAAGCTATTAAACGATCTCTAAAACCGGGCTGTGTGGGTTATCGAAAACAGCGAGATCTACAACTTTCGTGTTGGACGTTTTCTCATCCAAACAACGCATAAAGAGATGTCTTGAAATTAGTGCTGCAGAGTGGAACAACCACATCTTGCATGAAGAACAACTCGACTCTCTCTCCAAGAAGAGAAGCTCTTGAAAGCCTATAAAAGAGGAGGCTCTCTTTGGGTGTCAGGGAGGGGTGAAGGAAGCATCACTTTGCATGTATCCAAGAGGAGAAGAGAAGGTGCAAGTGCTACAAAAGCCCTGCTGAAATCAAGTTCCAAGAGGAGAAGAGAAGGTGCAAGTGCTGCAAAAGCCCTGCTGAAATCAAGTTCCAAGAGGAGAAGAGAAGGTGCAAGTGCTGTGGAAGCTCTCCTGAAATCAAGTTCCAAGAGAAGAAGAGAAGGTGCAAGTGTTGTGGAAGCTCTGTTGAAATCAAGCTCCAGGAGGAGAGCCCTACACATATTGTGTAGGAGAGAAGGGGACTCAAGAAGGATCAAAAGGTGCCAACTTCTAAGTTGTGCAAGTGTTAGCCAGTTGTATACCGTGCAAGGAACTGTGATCTTGTTTCCAAGATCTACAAGTAAGAACTGGCTTATGTGTAACGGAGGAGCTTGCTCCTTATCAATAATATAAATCCACAAGGGGGGGGACTGGCCCATCTTCCAGTCCCTAATGTGTTGCCAATTTCTCTACCTCTCTCTCTACATCTTTCTTTTCTCTCATCTATTCTCCCTCTGTGCCAACATAATATTTGCCATATATATTTTAAGTATATAAGAAAGTTGAGTGTGTATCTCGGATTTTATAACAGTGGTATCAGAGCAGATCTCTTTGCTTTTCTCAAAGTAAAGGTGATCCTTGCAAGAAGAAGGTAAAGATGGCAACTGATGAAGCACCTACAATTAAGCAATTACATGCTCAATTGACAGAGTATCGTAGCTTGTTGGAGATTCCTGAAGTACGTCAATTGATTGACAGCTTAAGGGCAAGGGAAGAAGCTACTTATGAAGGACCGAATCGTCCAAAAGATGGTGATACTGGAGGAAACACCATTGCACCAATTGATAGTGAAGATACAAAGTATCCAATTGCTGAGAAGCTTCCTAGAAGGAAGAAGGATTCTCGGGTCAAGAAGAGTAAAAAGACCTCACCTCGAGTGAGGCGAATAAGGAGAGAGTCATCTCCCTCAGCAACCAGCTACTCCCATGATTACTCAAGTTCCTCCTCCTCATCATCATCTTCTAGTTTCTACTCTCTTGGTTCTAAGTTTTGTGATTTCACAAATGGACAAAGAGGGACCATAAGAGGAGCAAGCTTAAGAAGACTAAGACTTTCAAGTCTGGTGATAAGGACATAAAGTTTGACTCTTACTCTGATAAGAGAGATCGTGCTAAGGCATTAGCCTTTGTCAGGCAATTTGAAGTTGCTTTTTCTGATGGTAATTTCTCAGAAAAGTCCAAGCTAAGGCATGTAGGCATGCACTTGAAAGACACCGCTAGCAATTGGTGGTTGACTCTCATTTTGGAGGGAAGGAAACCTACGACTTGGGAAAAGTTCAAGAATAAGTCTTATGATCAGTTCTTGCCTCCTGATTTCGAGAATGATGTCAAGAAGAAGTGGGATTGGCTAGGCCAGAAAAAGCATGAAAAGGTTACCAGTTATATGGACAAGTTTTGGTCTACTCTTCTCAAGGTTACTTCTTTCATGGAGATCATCCATGAAGAGAAGAAAATGAAGTTTGAAGCTGGCTTACTCCCTCATTTACACAGAACCATGAAGGTGTTGTCAAGAGTGTGGGAGAGAAGGAAGGAGTCTCACTTGTAGCTTTCTTGCTTGCACAATGGGGGAATACACACAAGGATGGAGGCTGAAAACAATTTTCCTCTTCTTAGTTGTGTAAGCTAAAAGAACTCAAGTACATAGAAATAGAAGAACCCTATATATGGGTCTCAAACCAAACTCAACTAACTAAGGTGGCATACTAACTGAGCCACGAACTAGAGTAGATAAGGATAGCTGTCATCTAGCTATTATTCATGGGCGGTGTACCAACCGCATCTGCAAAACTGACAAGTCGGTGACATAAATGCACAACGGTCACCCTGGCATATCACGAGTGGAGCTCGATATCTCAAAACTCCCCCTCGAGCTCAATCCCAATTCCTGCACACCAAGCAGGTCTCTGAACTTGCGCAGCTTCTCTGCGCCCAATGCCTTCGTGAATATATCAGCTACCTGATCCTCTGTGCTGACATAAACTAGATCAATAAGACCTAGTAAAACCCTCTCCCGCACATAGTGATAATGCACCTCAATGTGCTTTGTTCTAGCATGATAGACTAGGTTATTTGCCAAGTGTATACTACTCATGTTGTCACAATAAATGACAACTGGCCCATCTGTAGGCTGATGCATATCATAAAGTAGCTTATGCAACCAATCTACCTCACATGCAGCCATTGTTGCACCCCTGTACTCAGCCTCTGTGCTTGACAAGGCAATTATAGGTTGTTTCTTGCTGCTCCAAGTGACTGCAGCACTCCCAAAAGAGAACACATATCCACTAGTAGATCATCTATCAAAAATACTACCAACCCAATCAGCATCAGTGTATCCATGCAACTGTATCTGAATCCCAGTCTCATAAAATAGTCCATACTGCAATGTGGACTTCACATACCTGAGTATGTGTCTAGTCGCATCTAAATGCGGTTTCCTTGGAGCCTGCATAAACTGACTTACCAATCCAACAGCATGGCTCAAATCTGGCCTGGTAATAGTCATATAAATCAAACTTCCTACTATGCGTATGTACATAGTAGGGTCTTCCAGAAGCTCACCTGCATCTGCGCTCAGCTTCACATTCTGCTCCAAAGGAACTGAAATAGGCTTATAGCCTGTCATCCCATATTTGGACAGCATGTCCAATCCATACTGCCTCTGCAAGAGCCGTATCCCACTTGGTGATCTAATCACCTCAATGCCCAAGAAATAACGCAGCTCTCCCAAATCCTTCATCTCAAACTTCTGCTTCAATAGCATTTTCACATGAAGGATATCTTCATCACTATCACCTGTCATAATCAAATCATCAACATAAATGACAAGTAGCATAATACCTTTCTCTGTTTTTCTCACATAAAGTAAGAAATCTGCCTTGGAAATCTGAAAGCCAATAGTGACAAGATACTGTCCTATCTTGTAAGACCATGCTCTAGGTGCTTGTTTCAAGCCATACAAGGCTTTCTTCAACCTGCAAACAAACTCAGGATGAACAGCATGCACATAACCTGGTGGCTGCTCCATATAGACCTCTTCTTGCAAATCACCATGCAAGAAGGCATTCTTTACATCCATCTGATGTAAAGACCATCCCTTTGATGCAGCCATAGCAATGACTGCTCTTACGGTTGCCATCCTTGCAACCGGACTGAATGTTTCTTCATAATTAATGCCATATGTTTGTGCATACCCCTTGACTACTAATCTTGCCTTTTATCTATTCATAGAGCCATCTGCATTGTGCTTCACCTTATAAACCCACTTATAACCAATTGCATTCTTATCTTTAGGAAAAGGTACCAATTCCCATGTAGCATTTGCTTCCAAGGCATCCATTTCTTCATCCATGGCTTTCTCCCATTTTTCTTTTCCCATGGCTTGCTCAAAAGAAGTGGGTTCTGGTTCCTGTATCACTTTGACCATATAGGCATAGTGAATGGCTGTAAATCCATCATATTTCAGCCTATCCACAAGATACCTAACTCTGGTAGACCTGCGCAAAGTAGGTTCACTCTCTCAAAACATCCCTGATCTTCCTTATTCCAGGTGTAACAATAGAAGGAATACCCAACTCATCATCAATGCTATGTTCTGAGCCACTGGATTCACCATCCACATAAGAGTGACCTGCATTCACATCAAACATGGGCTGATCTACCTTCTCTTTTCCTTTTCGTGATATCTGCATACTACTATCTGCATTGCTTTGAGAAGATTCTTCTGATCTCAATCTGCCTGTCCATGGCGAAGAATGTGAACCACTGCTAGAGGATGCTCCAGGTCCACTAATATCTTGTGACTACTGCTGTGAATTCTGTGCAACATTACCATTTTGTACATCTACATTATCAATCACATTTACTGGTTTATACTAGCTACTCATCTCATCAAAAACAACATCTCTGCTCACTGTAAGCTTACGAGTAGAAGGGTTATAGCATCTATACCCTTTTTGCTGCAGAGAGTAACCAATAAAGATGGACTTCTCAGCTTTTGGATCCAACTTGAATCTCAACTCATCTGGCACATGAATATAGGCAATGCAACCAAAAATTTTCAAATGAGAAATATCTGGTTTCCTACCAGTATACCTCTCCTCTGGAGTCATGCCATGTATTGCTGCAGTGGGAGTCCTGTTCATTATGTGGACTGTTGTAGCAACTGCCTCAGCCCAGTAAAAATCTGGCAGGTCTTTTTCATTGAGCATGGCACGAGATACCTCTCCAATATGTCTATTTTTTCTTTCTGCAATTCCATTTTGCTGTGGGATATGACTACATGAATATTGCTGCTTTATGCCATGCTCCTGCAAGAACCTTGCAAACTCATTTGAGAGGTACTCTCCCCCTCCATCTGACCTTAGGCATTTTATTTGTAGGCCTATTTCTTTTTCAACCATAGCTTTAAGAGTTTTGAAATGCCCAAAAACTTCACTTTTCTTTTTCATAAAATACACCCAAACTTTTCTGCTATAGTCATCAATAAAAGTGACAAAATAATGACAGCCTCCAAGAGATGCAGCTTTAGTAGTCCACACATCAGAGTGGATTAATTCCAATGGCTTCTTACTCTCTTGAACATGTCTAGGAAATGGTTTCCTTGCCTGTTTTCCAAATTGACAGGCTTCACATACCTTATGCATTTCTGCAACCTTGAATATAGGCAATCCTGCAACAATATTTTGGGCCTGGATTGATTTAAGTCGTTGTACATTAACGTAACCAATGCGTTTATGCCAGATATTAATATCTGCAACTACACCGGTCCCATGTGTAAACATTGCTACACTCAATTCAGGCATGTCTGCATCCAACGTAAACATTCTGCCCTTCTTCTTTCCTTTTGCTATCAAGCGACCTTTATTTTTCATATCCTCAACAAAGCATCCATGAGATTTAAATCTGACCTGCAAGCCCTACTCAACCATTTGACCAACAGAAACCAGATTCTTGGTGATATTCGGGACATGAAACACATCTGACAGGTATTTCTTTTTCCCATCCTGTATAGACAAATGAATTTTTCCAATCTGCATAATAGGATGTGCAGTATCATCACCAGTCTCCACAAATCTTGGTTTTTTCATTTTCCTTGCATCCTGCATCCATTCTGCATGACCTGTCATGTGATTTGATGCACCTGAGTCAACATACCACACTTCGTTGCTTTCTTCTGCACTTGGCACAGAATTGTTCATGTGCTACACCATAAACAAATGCTCATTTCTATCATCACCCTGTCTACTAGAAGATGCATAATTTTCTTGTTGCAATTTTCCATTTATGATGTCATTCTGCTTTTTATAGCAGTCTTTAGCCATATGACCCATTTTACCACAATAGTAGCATTCAACATTGCTGTTTGCATTTTGGCCTCTTTGCCATCCACCACGACCTCTTTGGCTCCCCCTACCTCTAGAGTTACCACGCCCTCCTCCATAGGACTGGTTTTCTTGATTTTGCTACATATTCTGATTTCTACCACGGCCTCCAGATCGGCCTCCTCTACCTCTGCCTCTATCTCTTCCAGCATTTGAGTAGAAGACAGCTTCTTTTGAAGTTCCTCCTGAAGAAGATGCACCACCATTTCTTTGCTCCTCAGAAATTAGAAGAGCAATCAACTCCTCAAAATCAGGAAATCTTTCACAGACGGAAATGGATGTTCGGAACTGTGCATAATCCTTTCCTAGACCATTCAAGGTCACGAAAACTAAATCATCATCTTCCACTGGCGACCCAATGGAAGCAAGTGCATCTGCGATCTTCTTCACCTTCATGTGGTAGTCATTGATGCTTATACTTTCTCTTTACACATTGTGCAACTCTTTCTTGAGCTACATTTTCCTGGCTTGCGTATTTGTGCTATACATTTTTGACAGAGTATCCCATGCCTCCTTTGGCGTACTTGCATCCTGAATATGCACAATCATAGTGTCTGAAATATTGATAGACAGCCAGTACATAACTTTTCTGGCTCTCTCATGCTATGCTTTAAATGCCTGCATTTGCGATTGATTGGGAACATCAGGAAGAATTGGTTCTTCTTCATTTCCTGCAACAAATTTCCAATATCATTTTCCCATAAGGAAATTCGTCATTCTAAACTTCCATGCTTGGAAGTTGTTCTTGTCAAGCTTTTCAGTGACAATCTGTGAAAGAGAATCAGATGCCATTACAGAACACTGCAAAAAACACAGCTTCAGCCTCACAAGGGCAAATCTGCAAAACTGACGAAAGTGGTACTTGACCACACAGTCACTTCCTAGTGACGATTTTGCATCAACAGGCAACAAGGATGATTCTGTAACTCCCAATGTCTCTGCGCACAGGTATACAATGCAATTTCTGCAGTAACTTTCCACCGACCTGTAGAACAGTGGTCACACAGCATAAAACAGGGCCTTTTCCTGAGTGCATGCAAAAAACTTCCGCCTCCAAAACAGGCCCCGAAATGGCCTCAAATCAAAAAAACAGGGATACCAAGGGCTAAAGCTCTCACCCACTGCATATACTGCCCTCTTGCCACACCGCGAAGGGCGTTCAATCTAAGACAATACACTCCTGCACTTTCCGGCTGTGCTACTTGCAGAGACTTGCTCCCAAACCAGAAAAATGAAAGCAACACTGGTCCTCTTACCAGAACACCGCGAACTTGGTCTGCTTTCTTAAGCTCCTTACCACGAACAAGGCTCTGATACATGTCAAGATTGTGGGAGAGAAGGAAGGAGTCTCACTTGTAGCTTTCTTGCTTGCACAATGGGAAAATACACACAAGGGTGGAGGTTGAAAACAATTTTCCTCTTCTTAGTTGTGTAAGCCAAAAGAACTCAAGTACATAGAAATAGAAGAACCCTATATATGGGTCTCAAACCAAACTCAACTAACTAAGGTGGCATACTAACTGAGCCATGAACTAGAGTAGATAAGGATAGCTGCCATCTAGCTATTATTCATGGGCGGTGTACCAACCGCATCTGCACTGACAAGTCGGTGACATAAATGCACAACGGTCACCCTAGCATATCACGAGTGGAGCTCGATATCTCAACAGGTGTATCCACATGAAACCTTATCTCGCATGATGGAGTCTACCATCATAGCTGAAAGTTTGCATACACCTGGTACATCATCTCGAAAGTTGGAGATGAGTTCTTATAGAGCTAGACAAGAGCAGCTCTGTGATCAACCAAGAGATAGGACTAATCAAAGAAGACCTACCTTTACCCATGACCAATATTCAAAGCCAGAGGTTAACAAGAAGAAGCGCAAGTATCTCTCACCCTCTGAGATACAAAAGTACAAAGAGGAAGGAAGGTGCTTTCTTTGTGGTGAGCTAGGGCATATAAAGCCTGATTGTCCTCACAAAAGGAAGGAAGAAAATGTGGTTAAAGATCCTCCTCCGCCATCCTCAAATTCTGTTCTGGATGTGCAAGCTAACACTCATTCAAATGAGAAAAAAAGACGACTCTTAAAGGGTTTGGGGACACTCAACAATCAACGAGTTTTGATACTCTTTGATCCAGGGTCCACAGATAATTTTGTGTCAGCAGATACTGTTAAAAGGCTACAAATTCCACCGGATCGATTGGGAACACCAATTGGATCAGGTTCAGCATTTGAAGGACTTACAACCAATTCTACTCCTTTTCAAGGGAAGTTGAATCTTAGAATTGGGGATTACCGCAACCAAGAATCTTTTCTACTTGCATCCATAGGTAACTGTGATGTTATCTTAGGCATGCCTTGGCATTACAAGATTAGACCTCTTCTCGATTTTGTTAAGAAGACCCTTGCATTTCAATTCAAGGGTCAGAACATAGTATGCATTGTTGATGCTGGAGATTGGCCTGTGCCAATGGTTAGTCATGTTAGCATTTCTAAAGAAATGAAGAAAGCTATTTCTGTGTACATGATTTTTGTGAGAGAGTCAAAAGAAACTAATGATTCAAGGGCACTTAGTGCCTCTAATGAACACACAATACCAACTAATGCTTCTAAGTCTCAGACTTTGAAAGAACCCCTCTCTTTAACTAATCAAGCTAGACATGAATTTGTTAAACAATATGAAGATTGTTTTAGTGATTCACTCCCAGGAGAGTTACCTCCTAAGTGCTCGGAAGATCACACAATTGATCTTATCCCAGGTAGTTCACCACCTAACCAACTGCCTTACCAAGTAAGTGCAAGTCAGTAAGAGGAGATCCTAACACAAGTAAACGAATTGTTGGAAAAAGGGTTAGTTCAACCTAGCTCTTCTCCATACTACTCTCCAGTCTTACTTGTTCAAAAGAAAGACGATTCTTTCTGTATGTGCATAGACTATAGATCTTTGACCAAGATCACAATCAAGCATCGTTTTCCTATCCCAAGGATAGATGATATCTTGGATAAGTTGCAAGGGGCTAGTATCTTTAGTCGCATTGATCTCAAGAGCGGCTATCACCAAATACGGATAGCACCTGAAGATGTTCATAAGATAGCTTTTCGTACGACATTTGGACTATATGAGTTCTTAGTCATGCCATTTGGTTTGACTAATACACCCGCCACATTCAATCGAATGATGGAGAGAATTTTCAGACCTCACTCAAAGTTCACAGGTGCCTTCTTTGAGGACATTCTAATATTTTCACGGTCTGAAGAAGAGCATAGAAAACATATATCTATTGTTTTTCAAGAGCTTCGCAAGTATAGACTACAGGTCAATGCTAAGAAGAGTGAATTTTCTCTTTCAGAAATTCATTACTTAGGCCATATTGTTTCTCACAATTTGGTGAGAATGGATCTTGAGAAGATTCGAGCCATTGTTGAATGGCCTACACCTACTTTTGTACATGAAGTTAGAAGTTTCTTGGACCTATGTTCATACTATAGGAGGTTCATACGAGGTTTTGTGTATGTTGCATCTCCTCTACATGACCTTACTAAGAAGCGAATGCCTTTTCGCTGGGGATCAAGGCAAACTACAAGCCTTTGAAAGAATTAAGTTTCTTGTGACTCAAGAACCAGTTCTCATAGTTCCGGATCTTCAAAAACCTTTTGAAGTTCACTACAATGCTTCTGGGGATTGCATTGGAGCTATGCTTAACCAAGATCATCATGCTATAGCATTTGAGAGCCGACGCCTCAAGGACCATGAGCTACATGCTCCAGTATATGAGAAAGAGCTTATGGCGGTGGTACATGCTCTTCAAGTATGGAAACACTATTTACTTGGTGCAGATTTTGTTATTAAAATAAATCACCAAAGTCTAAGATACTTCCTCACTTAGAAGAAGCTCTCAGAGAAACAAATGCGTTGGACAAATTTCTTATCTATGTTTCATTTTCAAATGCTTCACACATCTAGATGTAAGAATGTGGTAGCAGATGCTCTATCATGGCGACCTCGAGTGAATGCAATCACAATTGTTTACCATAACAAGTTCATGGATTTACCCAAGATTACACCTTACTCGATTCAAGATGGTTATTTGTATCATCATCAAGCAATTTGTGTAGCATTACCATTGCGACACAAGGTAATGGATGAAGCACATGCATCTCCATATGCTGGAGATAGGGGTATTCTACTCACTACTCAAGCATTGGAAAGATATTTCTTTTGGCCCACTCTTAGAGCTGACATTGAAAAGATATGTCCGTGAGTGCAAGATATGCCAAAAGGTAAAGTATGACAGGCATAAACCACCTGGTCTACTGAAGCCATTACCTATTTCCAATGAGCCTTGGGAAAATATAGCCATGGACTTTATCATGGAGCTTCCTCGCACACAAGCAGGCAATGATGCAATCTAGACTATCATTGATAGATTCAATAAGCAAGCTCACTTTATACCTATGCGAAAGACAATCAAAGCCGATCATATGGCTAAGCTATTCATTGCTCATATTTTCAAGCATCATGGCATGCCTAAGTCCATTATAAGTGATCAAGAACCCTCCATGACCAACCTCTTTTGGCAAGCTCTCTTCGAGAACCTCGGGACAAAGTTAAAGTTTTCATCCTCTTATCATACTCAAACAGATGGGTAGAGTGAAAGTGCTAATTCTATTTTTTTGGACCTTTTGAAATCCTATGTCTCCAATAATCAAAGAGAATGGGAAAAGTATTTGCCTTTAGTAGAGTTTGCATACAATAATACGGTTCACTCTAGTATTGTAAGGCACCCTTTGAGATCATCTATGGTAAGCCTCATTTACCACCCATTCTTCTTACGAAGGATAAGATCTTTGTAGCTCTTTATGAAGGAAAAGAGTGATGTATTTGAGTATTTCAAATCTTTCAAGAGACAGTTATTGAAATAAAGACATGCTTGAAAGTTAAGTGCTTGAGATGAGATGGAGGGGAAGAGTACCTCTCTAATGAGTTTAGTGGATTATTGAGGTCACATGGGATAAAGTGATAGTTTACTCACAGGTATGCCCCATAACAAAATGGGGTTGCAGAAATAAAAAATATGCATATTGCAGAAGTTGCACGGGCATTGATGGCTGAAAAGAGTATGCCGAAACATTTTTGGTGTGAAGCTATTCATACTACTATCTATATTATGAACAAAAATCCCACACTTGTAATTCATGGAATGACCCCTAAAGAATGCTTTACAAGCAAGAAGCCCGATGTGTCACACTTGAAAGTGTTTGGTTGTATTGCATATGTTCATGTGCCAAATGAGCTACAAAAGAAGCTTGATTTGAAGGCTAAAAAATGTATTTGTATTGGATACTCTTTAGAGTAGAAAGAGTATCCTTGTTATAACCCTATCACAGGTGAGTTTAGAGTGAGTATGGATATTATTTTTGGTGAGATGAGTAGCTGGTATGCATCTATTGGTGATGTATTAGATGATGATAATGATAATGATAGCTATTTGCAAAAAGAAAATCAAGAATTGTGGAGCCTTTGTGAGCTAGAAACATTATCTAGTACTACACCGCTACAATTAGTAGGAAACTAAGGAGTAGCCCCACATCTTCAGGTGGGTCTACAAGTATTGTAGGTAAAGACAAAGGAAAGAAGAAAGTGTTGGATGGTAATGATGCATCTACTAGTCATTTGGGATTTGATGAATATTCTAGTGGTCCAAAGAGTTTGGATGATGAGCTTGGTATTCCTTCAGTTAGGACACCAGGTGTATAGAGAGCACATAGTAATGTAAATGCTTTGATGAGTGATCTAGTGGTAAGCATGTCTAGTACGGTTAGATACCCTGTTAAAAGATTTGATTTTGAAGGTTATGTAGCTCATCATCATGCTTATATGGTGAAGGTAATTGAGGATGTTGAGCCCATGTGTTTTGAGGATGCTATTGGCCATACTCATTGGGATGTGGCAATGGATGAGGAGATGGCTGCATTAGAAGCCACTAAGACTTGGGATTTGGTATCCTTGCCTACTAAGGGCAAGAAAGCTATTGGCTATAAGTGGGTTTATAAAATTTAGCATAATGTAGATGGTTTGATTAGCAAATATGAGGCTAGACTGGCTACAAAAAGTTATGCTCAAACATATGGCATAGATTAGGAAGAGACATTCAGTCTAGTTGTTAGGATTGCAACTGTTAGATGCATGATTGCTTTGGTAGCAATTAAAGGTTGGAGTTTGTAGCAGATGGATGTTAAGAATGCCTTCTTGCATGGTGAATTACAAGAAGAAGTGTATAGGGAAAATCCAGCAGGTTATGAGGATTTAGAGCATCCCACATATGTGGGTGGGTTAAAGAAGGCATTCTATGGGCTGAAGTACCTAGAGTATGGTTTGACAAGATCGGAGAGTATCTTGTCAATATTGGCTTTTATATTTTTGATGTTGATTACTCACTTTATGTGACAAAGGGAGATGCAGGTTTGGCCATTATAGTCATCTATGTGGATGACTTGATTATTACAGGTGACAGTGACGATGTGATTGTTGAAGTTAAGAAATTTTTAAAGAAAAAGTTTGAGATGAAAAATTTGGGTGAACTGAGATACTTGGTATTGAGGTGATCAGATGTGATGATAGTATATGGCTATCCCAGAGGTAATGTGGCTTGGATATGTTATCGAGGTATGGTATGATAGCATGTAAGCCTCTTTTAGTACCATTGGAGCAAAATGTGAAGTTGAGTTCTAATGTTGGGGATGTGATAGAAGACCCTACTATGTTTAGGAGGATAGTAGGGAGTCTAATTTACATGACTATCACACGACTATGTTGTTGGCCTTGTCAATTAGTTTATGCATATGCCTAGAAAGCCTCATTCGAATGTAGTTAGACGCATATTGAGATATATGAATTTCACTTTACATTATGGACTTTTTTATGAGGCAAGTAGTAAGGATATACAACTGTTTGGATACACAGATGCAGATTGGGCTGGTAGCATGTCAGACATAAGATCTGCCAGTGGATTCATGTTTTCCCTTGGTAGTGTAGCAGTTACATGGACCAGCAAAAAGCAACCTACAATTGCTTTATCGAGTACAAAGGCTGAGTATAGAGGTGCTGCTATGGTAGCATGTGAGGTAATATGGCTGCAAAAGTTATTGGGTGATTTGGATGTGTAAGGATATGGTCTAGTTGTCATTCACTATGACAACATGAGCATCATATAACTAGCTAGGAACCCAGTGTTCCATGCTAGGACAAAACACATTGAGGTGCACTACCACTTTGTGAGAGAGAAGGTAGTTGCAGAATAGATTAACTTAGTATATGTGAGCATAGAGGATCAGATAGTTGATATTTTCACAAATGTAATGGATGTAGAGAAGCTTCAAAAGTTTTGAATCATACTCCCTCTCCCTGCCATGCAACGGCTGAAGGGGAGGGAGTTTAATGTAAAAAAATTTGCAATTATTATTCCTTTTTTTTAAATTAAGGGGTGTTCTCACGGTGAACTATGACTTCAAGCCACCGCTTCCTATACGCGACACGGAGCTGGTGTTTGTTAATGCACGTGGAAGGAGCACTTAGCCCAAGGTTTTCCGTTGCGGGAGATTACTTTGAACCGCTTTTGCGCGAGATCAAGAGTTGTTAATATTTCGTTGCAAAAATATTACAGCACACCTCTATCATCATATTCTACTTTTGACATTATCACTTGGTCAACATCCTTGCTATCATCTAAGGGTATATCAAGATACACTGGAGTTGACTTGCTAAAAATACTACCTTTTATTGACTCAATGCTATTAAATGCATACACACAATCATTTGAGTGCATAATGGAGAAGGTTGTTGATAGTGTGCTACTAATCATGTAGTGCGCATGCCCTGCATGATCCCATCTTGGAGACACATTGACCTTGTTTGCTCCCTTCATGCTCTATGAAGGCTTGCAATCCTTGAAATTTTCGTGTTGGAGGCAATAGTTATTGCAGTTATTTCTCACTCAGAACAAGCTCTCCATTTCTTAATGAAACCATGTGCTCTATCTAATCACCAGCTATACTCCATGAAAAAATGGCAAAACTTTACATATTGTGCTCTCTGTTGGGTTGGAAATTGATGAAAAATAAGATAACTCTATATTGAGCTTACAATGTGGATTTGTTAAAGAGAAGGCAACAACTCTCGAATTGAGGAAAGTGCAAAGGAAAAAGGCCGTCATAGAGGAAGTCTCAAGAGGGTTTGAATAACGTAAAAGTTGTAGCGACTGTCATTGCAACTTAAGAAGACTAAATAAGGAATTAGAAAAATCATCAAAATTTAAGAGCCACAATGAATGAGTAGACTCATCAAACTTTAGAGGATTGGGTCACATAACTATCCATTTATGATACATCATAGAGAATGTTTAGTAGTGACATCTAAATAACTCTAAAACATCATTAGGTTGAGTGAAAGACTTGCATGACAGATGTTAAAAAAATGACACAGAAAGACATTTGGGCTGTTTATTGGGACATTTTACACACTCAAACCTAGTAATATAATCTTTAGAGTCACGACCAGCTACCTTGGTAGCAAGAGCTCAATATAATCCTACTTAAGAATGTTGTCTTCCCAAAGAAGACATCTTTCAACATGAACTCTTGATTTTTTCAATGTCTTAGTCTTGCTCTCACTATCACAAACCTTTGTGTCTCTCCCCCCCCCTCTCTCTCAAACCTTGATTGATTCAAGCCAAGAGACACTCTCCTTGCCTCCCTCCCTACCTACCTACCTCCCTCACTCCCTCCCTCCCTCTCTCAACCCCTGTGTATGTCTTTCTCTCTCACTCAAGATCATGAAACATTTGGTCATCGAGCCTCAAGTCATCATCCTCAAGATTGCAAAGTAGTCAGGTCGACCACACACACAGAGATCACATGCAAGCTGTACAAGTGAACTCACTTAGGATCTTTTCCTTTGCATATGCTTCCTACCTACACTAATAAAAAAGGGGGGCAACAACTCCCCCATCATTTGCGTGCACGTGGAGGATGGGGGGTTGCCACCCCCCTTTTTTTTGCACTTTATGATGATATAACCATTTAAGGTGAGACAATCGACACATAGGCCAGGATATGAGAGAGAGAGTGTGTGTGTGTGTATGTATGTGTGTGTGTGTATGTGTGAGTAGACATATTTTGCTGTGGAGGATAGAATCCATTGTAAAATAGCAAGGATAGACTCATTTGTTGCACCAACTATAAGTGGTACATGTTCTTTTATGTATGGCCAGTTTATGATATAACTTTTTTAATGTAATTGCAAGTACATGCATCTTATAGAGAGAAGAAATTTGTAGTCTTTTTATAAACTATCCCATAAGTGGTATGAATGTCTCCATGCTCCCACATCCTACTCAGTTCTCCACATAAAGGTTTAGGGGGGAGTTCTTGGCCTTATCCATGTTCTTGTTGTAATAGAGAAATGTATAAGAGTAGGCATGATTGGGTGTAGTCTCTTATTAAAGGCTTTAAACCCACTCTTGCCCTTTCTAGCATTAAATCCACCCTGGCTTAGATTGCTCTAAATAGAAATATCCAGTTGCAAGCATCAACCCACATGCACATATCCTAGGTTTAAAGGAAGTTCTAGTAGATTAACCAAAGCAAAAGGCAAGGCACATTAAACGCCTCCATAACCCTCTAATAGTCACCTTAATGGGAGTTGCATCAGCTTTCTATAAAAAATAATTGTTCATTATTCTAAAAAAGAGAGCATGCACAAAAGGAAAAAAAGACCCTCCCTTAGAGGGTGGTTGGCTCCTTAGAGTTTTACCTTAAATGGTTATATGAAGTTTTGGATTTTAATATCTCTTGTTGGAAGAACCTAAGAGAGTGTGCACAAGCAGGTGCAAGTTTATGCGAAATAAACCACAGGAGCCGCCAAATCGTTTGCGGGCACGTGGACTAGAGGTGATCTTAGCTCCTTGCACACATTGTGTAATCTAAGCTCTTGTCACATCCTATGTAGCAAGTTTTTGCTCTCGTTGCATCAGAGGTCAAACAAGATATCGCAACTAGGTCAAGATTTCAAATGAAATCAAATGACGTGGTCAGACGATCTAGGTCGATGCAACGATGCATGTCAAATGATTGACCTTCTCATTGTACCAGGCATTGGATCTAAAAACTTAGAAAAGCAGGTCGAGACTTTCCAAAAATCAATGTAGGCTAAATGATGCATTGTTTACAGGTCAAACGATGCAGGTTGATGCAAAGGGTAGGTTGAGACTTCCGAAAATCAATGCAGACCAAATGATGCATCGTTTGTAGGTCGAGACTTTTGAAAATCAATGCAGGCCAGACAATGCATCATTTGCGGGTCAAATGATGTAGGTTGATCCAAAGGTCAAATGATGCAGGTTGATGCAGAGGGTAGGTCAAATCAATTCAGGCCAAACGATGCATCGTTTGCAGGTCGAATTTTGAAAAATGTCTCTTTGGCATCGTGTTGGTTATGTTGTACCTTGCTACGATAGAGAGGCTGGAGAGAAGATTTCAGAGAGGTTTTTTCCAGCGTATCGTAGCTACATGTTGGATGATTGTGTCTTTCCCACAGATATTGATGGTGTCATTCTCAGAGGTGGGGCGGAGAGGTCTCATCTTTTTTATCGGTAAGTAGTTTTGTATGTTTTTGCTATCAGGTTTCCTTGTATAGTCATTTCATTGTTTCTACTTGCATGGTCACAAAATTTTGTATCTTAATTGGTATTATGGTTAGGTGGTTATTGGCTACATTTACGGAGTGCTACAACTATGTTTTGGATGTGTTTGTGGGGTGTGGTGGTTTGGCACGGGCCAGTGTAGAGGAGATGAGAAATTGCATGTGTCTAGAGTTGGATGACATGCTCTATGGTGGGGAATGTTTGTTCACCCTTGTTTGTGGACTGGTATTGTTTTGAGGGAGAGAGGGTTTTTGAGAGACTCTAGACATCTCATTTTGTTGCTATATTTAGATGTTTATTATGTACTTCATCATGTGGCTATAGTTTGATCTTTGAGTATGCCATGTGACTTTATGGTTGGTGGGAGTGTGCCATGCAAACTTATTACATTGTTTAGTCGGACATTATGCTTTGTGGTTGGTTGTGTAAATACCATATCATTCAACTATGTTGTTGGCATGTGATTATATTGGTTTTTCTTTCCCTATCATTACTTTGCCTTAGATTTCATGTGGGAGCCCAATTAAGGATGGTCGATATATCATGTTGAAAAATTCTTGCTACCACAAAGGAGGTGATGCTTAAGGGATCACATGCATTAGGATATTTGCTTTGGTTGGTTATGTTGAGAATATGCCATGTTGGTCTTGTTTTCTTGATGTGTGTTCATGTAAATGCAAATTGTCATACTATTTTATTAATAATGAAGAATTACTATTGTGTGTTCATGTCTATAGTTTGTATGACTATGAATTAGTAATCATGCTATGAATGCATGTATGCAAACCATGTATGATTTAGGATACTTCCATGTGGGGTATGTCACATAGAGGTATTTATATGTGGAATCGTATGTTGCATGAAAAAACTCGAAAAAATGAGATTTATTGTAAAAGAACGAAAATGAAAGTTGACAAAATCTAAAGCAAAAAAACATTAGATGATACACTAACAAAATCATATTTTATATAAATCATCATTTTATCATGCAAAAACAATGGTTTGATAGCACAGAGGTAGCTTGATGCCATCCACTTTCACATTCTAAATAAGGAAAAATGCCATAAATTTGATCATACGTGAAATAGGGAAAATTGGCTTAGTGAGTAGGGGTATCTAAGAGTTTTTATATTTTAGAAATTTCAATTTTACCTCCAAAAACATCTCCAAAAAACATAAAAATTGACCAACAAGTTTGTTTTTTGACCAAAAGCTAGAGTATCAAAAATGTACAAAATATCTTGAAAGGAACTTCCAAAGTTTTATTTTTTCCATTTTTTATTGAAATAGCAATTATTTTATATCTACTATAATCATTTCACATTGAAAACCAAGCACTACACTTGTAACTCCTTTTTAAATATAAAATTTGCTTCAAAAATGGTTGTTAAATGGAGAGAGAGAAGGAATCTGAGTAAAACCTTTGTGGATAATTAAAAAAAAGCAAAACGAGATTGCAAAAGTGGAGAGATACAATGATTATTTTACTATTCTTCTCTCCTTTTTTTCTTGTTTTAGGGAGAATAGAGAGGAGGGCTAAAGGACCCATTTTTGAGTTCATTTTTTTCCTAATGCATTACCAAGAAAATATGGGTAACAATCGAGATTAAAATGCAGCTAGTAGTGTAGCATAAACCAGAAAGTACCAAAGTTAGTCAAAGCATCCAAGGTATCACAAGTACACAAATGCATAGCACAATGCATGCATATGTCCAGTATTGACAATAAGTGGTACAAGGTATGCAAATCCAAGGCAAATCAGTCTACATTCATAAACCTCTGTAGTGAAAGAACATACATAAACCAACAAAGCATAACAGAGTCTCCCATTGGCTCAAATGAAAAACCAAAACTATTCTCTTCTATGTAAAACAAAGAACTAAAAAATGCACAAAATCAACTCTTTTATTGCTCAAACTTATAGTTCTCATCACACTCTTTGTTTTGAGCTATTATATGCAAAAGTTATGGCCAAAACGTCATAATTGTCCATGAATTCTATAACATGCTCTATATCCACTTAAAGAACTCAACAAGACTCATCTAAGCCCAAGAAAGCTCCTCAACTAACCTAGAATAAATGTTGCAGGTAAGAAGCCAATGCATATATCAAATGGACTGAAATGACGCTATCGTGAAAGCTGTAAGTCAAACTCTCTTCTCGAGCTAAATGCAATATCAGTGAAGCTCCTTGAATGTTTGCTCTAGTACCTATTGAAAGGTGGAGCAAGAGTGGAAGTGTAAGTAGAAGCAAGAGCTATGGATATTCAAGCAAGAGAGAGCAAGACGATATGTGAGAACTCTAACACTCACAATGTATGACTTTCCTTTCCTTATTTAATTGTCATGTCAAGAATAAAGAATAAAGTGACAAAGATGGGCAATGTGGCTACCTATAGTATACATATGTGTGGGCAATAAGTATAAGTAAATGTAGGAGGTTAAGCAAAGGTGGCCTTTAATCCCCAATGACAAGGAAATAAGTTTATGTTAAAGCAAGTAAAGTCTCACGAATTCAACAATTAGGGGCCCAAAATACAAACCAATACTGAAACATGGATTGAGAAAATTGAGGATTGTTTATATGCTATTGGGGTGATTGTAGGCAATTAGGCTATGATTGCCTAACTTTGTCTTACCAAAGAGGCTCGTATCTAGTGGAAACAGTGGTATTGCAACTAAACTGTCATGGAGAACCTCCCAAACTTGAGAGAAAATTAAAGTGATAGTTCAAGGAAGGTAGTTATCCCCATCTTACCAAATCCAAAAGATGAATGAATTCTTTAGCTTGAGGTAGAAAGGTTTGGTAGTGGAGGGTTACTACTCCCACTTTGTTACAAGTATGTCTCCCAACATGATAATAACACAACAAGTAGCTCATTTATGTCAAGGCTTGAATCCACCGCTAAATGGGCAGCTAAGCCATGAAGCCTTCCAACCTCAAGGATGCTTTGCTACGATCTTAGCCCTTGGTACATTCCCTCCTTAGATGTAATCTCTAGGCTACCCCACACATTTCAAACTAAGGATTTTCCTTGCCGAAGAAGCCTAGAGTCAATCTTTAAATGGGAAATTAGAATTGGGGTCGCCTCAATCTTGGAAAAAATGTTCAGAATCACCCAACTAGCAAAAATAACCCTAATCCTATTAATGTCAATCAAGGAATCCAACACATTGCTTCATGTGCAACTAGCCAAGACACTTTGAAGCCCAATGTTGTGTTAGGGCAAATAGTGCCAATGAAAACCCTCCTTGCAACCCTCCAACAAGGGGTAATTTCAATAATCAAGGGTGAAGATAAGGAGCATGGCAAGATGTATGTGACCAAATTTGTTTCTTGGGGCTATCAAATAAAAAAAGGCCATACCGTTTACGAAAAAGTGGAAAGAGGCAACATCCATGTGGCTATCAACAATCAAAAAGCTAGATGCCAATATACCTGATGCCAAGAGGCATATTCCATGGTGGATTTCATGAGGTTTTGCAGTGGATTCCGTAAAATTATATTTATTTGCAGGGGCTTGTACACAAGGTGGATTCCTTGTGCGAAAAGTTGATGGGGACACCTGTCCTTTTCGGGCGTCATGTTAATTTAATGTGCAAGTGGGTGATTCCATAGCGGGTGAATCCGCAAAATACATATTTAAATTAATGGACGTTTATGAGTTTAGAGTGCGCACTCATATTAAATTAAGGTTAGGATAGAGTTCCAACCTATTTATTTATTTTGTAGCTGAAGACTGCTAGGTATTCACTTTTGTCGGATTAATTTTATTATTTTCTAACAATTGTGAATGCTTCAGTTGATGTGTAGAGCAGGCAGTGGTGGCGCTGGGAAGCATTGGGCGATATTGTGCATTCAAGTTATTTAGAAGAAATTATCATTTTTGATAGGCGCCCGTCTAAGGCATGGCACCAATATTTATTTTGACGCACTTATTTATTAAAGTGCTTGACATATATTTATTATTTTGTATGCGCATGGGCGCACACTTTAAATATTCATTATTGGTCATTGTATTTGGGCACAGCCCGACTCTTGGGGCACCCAATCACTTTATTCTTTATTTGGACAAAAGTAAACACAAAAGCTAAAGCATGCTAATTGTAAATTTGGGCTATTTTTTAGCTTTGAGATGAATAAAATATTAAATACATGCTTTGTGGAGCGCTCACACAAGGTATGGGGGGAGATTGTACCCAATTGGTCTTCTTGCTTCATGTCGTGCAAGTCTATTCTCTTGGATTTTGAGCAAAAAGTAGAGTTCTTTGTTCTTGGGGACCTTCTGGCACTTGCTACGTATGTATACGGCATCCGATTTGCACAGCAATACCATTGTCTAAGTGTCTAGAAAGCACCAAGGTAAATCTTTTCATATTCTCATTGATTGTGATGGTCACTCATTCATGTATCCTAAGTATATAATGAAATTACAACTAGAACTTGAATCTACTAGGAAGTGATAGTTGAATTGGAAAATGGAAAAGAAGTCTACTCAACCCAAACAATCAAAAACATAGAACTTCACTTAGGAAATGAACACACAAAGGCAAGCAAGGCAAGCTTTTGGATTTTGTCTCTAGGAACTTATGACTATCTCCTAGGTATGGATTGGCTAGTCTCTATCTAGGAAAGTATCCATTATGGAGAAGGGAAGATTACCTTTAAGGACATTAGGGTAACCTCAATCCAAACTCATGGAAATGTAGACAACCCTAGATTGTAGTTAGCCAAAACCAGCTGACTAATTAAGGGTCTAAGAAAAGGACTACCCATCAATCTTATCAAAATAAATAAGGTAAAACCACCCATAGTTCCTAAAGAACCTTCATGGCTTAGTGAATATTATGATGTATTTCCTGAAGATCTAATAGAACTATCCCTAGCGGTAAAGTAGATCATGAGATTAAATTAACCCCCTAAAGCCGCTTGATCACAAAAAGGCCTTATAAGATGTCAAATTTCAAGTCCATAGTACTAAAGGAACAACTCAAGAAACTGTTAAAACAAGGATTCATTCAAACCAAGAACTCACCTTGGGATGCCCTCGTACTCTTCCAAAAGAAGAAGGATGGGACCCTAAGACTCTACATTGATTATTGCAAGTTGAATCAAGTAACCATCAAGAATAAACATTCCATCCCATGAATTGGTAAGTTGCTTGACATGCTTCAAGGAGCAGAGATGTTTACAAAGACTAATCTAAGATCAGGGTACTACCAAATCCAAATAAAATATGTGGATATCCCAAAGACTACTTGTAACACTAGGTATGGCTATTTTGAGTTCACAATTATATCATTTGTTTTAAATAATGCTCCAAGTACTTTCAATAGATTAGTACAATATATTTTGAGGTCCTACCTTGACAAGCTCATTCTTTTATTCTTTGATAACATCCGCCTTTGGATCATGATTGAAACCTTGAGGATGAATAAGCTCTATGCAAAATGGAGTAAATGTGCTTTTGTCAAAAAGAGGATCGAGTATCTAGTCTTAATTGTCTCAATCGAAGGAATCTCAATTGATCTTGCCAAAGTGAAGGATGTCCAAGATTGGCCATCTCCATAGATTTTTTGAGAAATTAAGGGATTCTTAGGGTTCACAAGATGGTACCACATCTTTATCAAAGATTATGCTCTCATCACCGCATCCTTGACTAAACTTCTTAAGAAGCAGACCAAGATAGTATGGACTCCTATGGAGCAAGAGAGATTTAACAAGCTAAATTTATATATCACTACTGCTCTAGCATTAAAGCTCTGTGACTTCTCTTAGGAATTTGAAGTCGTCTAGTAGCCATAGGTTGCATACTTTCTCAAGGCGATTGATCCATCACCTACTCTTCTTGGAAATTCAAACCATATGACAAGAATTATGCTGTTCATGATTTGGAGCTACTAGTAGTCATTCACACTCTCAAACTTTGTTGCCACTATCTACATGGTCATAGATTCACGATTATAATCAATCATAAGAGTCTTAAGTGGATTTTTACTCAATCAAATCTCAACATGAGGCAAAGAAGATGGATCAAAGTCCTGCAAGAGTTTGACTTTGACATCAAATACCACCATGGTAAAGAAAATGTGGTGGATGATGCTCTCAATGAGAAATCCTTCTTGAATATCCTAATAATTGAAGATCCTTCAAGACAAGGAAGCCTTGCAAGTTTCATCTCAATGCCTAGCAATCCCATTCTTGATGCAATGGGGACATTGAAGCCCCCAATGATCATGAATACCTAGAGATCAAAATGATTATTCATCTAGAGAAGAGGATCTCGAAGAATAAGGCTAAGTTCAAGAACTAATTCTTCAAGGTGAGCTACTATACTATTAGCAAAGTCTTTATGTACCCAAAAGTTAGGAGCTAAAGAAAAAAATTTGTGGGAAGCACATGACAACCCTATGGCTGGATATTTGAGCTATGCCAAGACCCTGATTACTATTAGAAAAAACTACTCCTGACCATGAATGAATGTAGATACTCTTACATATGTGACCCAATGCTTGAGCTGATAAAGGATCAAGGCTGAAAGGTTCAAACTACCTAGCAAACTATACTCTCTTGATATTCCTCAAATGAAATGGGAATATATTGGCTTGGATTTTATAATGGACTACACATTGTACGAGGAGGATACAATTCCACCTTGGTGATTGTAGGTATGCTTATTAAAGTAGTGCATGCTAACCTTAACCTATTGATCATGATGAACATACCTCCCTTGTTCATAGTAGCAAACATTGTTATCTTGCATAGGTTTTTTCCTCTTTCTTTGATGTTAACACATGCCTAATGCTAGCAACATGCTATGTAATTCTAGTATTATCTTCACAAGTTAGAAACTAATTCCACTCTCACTAAAATATGCATGCAATAAGTGCTCAATATTCTAATAAACTTCTTTAGTTTTAGAATATTGGCATGCCAAAATATAATGTCCTCAACTCTATGAATGGGCATTGCAAATCGCATTGAAAAACTCTTACTAATCTAGCTTTAAATTGTAATTGATCATGTTATAATGGATATATGTCCCTAAATCATGAATGAAATAACCATGATAACTTAGTTCTCAATAAATCGATTCTACAAGACTGCAAGATATTACATTTGTAGAATTTAATTGTACCCTAGATTGGTATTGGATGTTCTATAGACAACTAAGAGAAATACATTGGAAGTGATCTATTGCATTGATAGAATTCTATCCTTAGAGTCCTCTAAACTAATTCTGCATGGTTGCACGTCATCACATCTATGTTAAGGAAAAGATTTATACCCTAGCTGACTACTATATTTGGTCAAGACCCAGAATGGACCCAATAGCTAGTCTCTCACTTTAAGCTCACTATCACAAAAACACCAACCCCCACGGCCTTTTGGCCATGAGCAACTAGAAGAATGCTAGAAAACCCTCTCACTAAAATACTGCATTGTAGCTCACTTCCTAATTTCCTAGCCTTGAACTCCAAGCAAGAGGTATCCCCACATAATGGTGTCTAATATGTCATATAAATGTCAATTAGGAACATCGGACTAAATGTCGTGGCCTTTTATTACAAGAGATCCTTAATCGGTGACTTGCTGGCCCTCATCTTTATCATGGAACATATCACTATCACTGTACCCAACCTCACTTATATCCCACTAGACCCAAAATAGCTTGGACTTCCTCATCCATACTTGGGCAAAGTGAAAACAATTGCTATTCTTGGTTGTATGCAAAGGCATGCTTAAATGCATGTGTATGGTATGTACCCAACCATCATTAACGAGAAATTAGCATACAAGTGTAGCAATCAAGCCTTTTCTTTTCACATGCGTGCAACCTACGTCATGTGGCAATGTAACACATCCTCAAGGCACTGAGTTCTCTAGCCCATGCTCTCTTAGGGGCAACAGAACACATAATTTCCTTAACCATGAAGATGCAACAAAAATCAATCCTTTTACTATGACATCTTCTATGTGATTATGCAACCTTCATATATAAACTCATAATCACTTATCTATAACCATGGTATGTAATTGATCTATGTTTGTCTATCTATCTTGCCTCACTATACTAAGCTACCTCCTTTTCCTTGATACCTTTGTGTGCCTCTTTATGCATCTACACTTTATCTCCCGAGACAACCAAAGTATCTTTATGCATCCCCTCAAACCTATCTATATATAGATACCAAACCAACTACTTTTGTTAACCCACATAAATACTATTCCACCCATGCTTAGTTGTAGGCAATTCCACAATAAAATCCATAGAGATATCAGTCCACTTGCCTTGAGGAATAGGGAGTGGCTGAAGTAAGTCATCAGGCAGAAGAGATGAGCCTTTATTTTGTTGATATGGAAGACATTGCATTACATAATCCTTGACCTCCCGCCAAATGCCCTTCCAATAGAATCTCTTATGGATGTTGTCAAATGTTTTGAATAGCCCATGATGACCCGCTAAAGGTGAAGAATGAATCTCATGCAAAATACAGTCTTTGAAGAGGATTGTGGTGTCAAGTAGACTCTACCATGATACCATAAAAGACCGTTGTGCCAATTGAAATTGGGATACTCTTCTCCTTTTCCTTGTTAAAATACCTTCATCATCTTTGATGCTTGCTCATCAAGTAAATATTCTTTTTGGATGTCACGAATCCAATCCCTATGTACAATTGAAATTGAAGATAAAGAACATGCCCACATACGTGATAAAGCATTTGCCACAACATTATCTTTTCCAGCCATGTAGGATATTTCAAAATCATAGCTTTGAAGAGTAGCTAGCCACCTCCTTTGTTTAGGGAACAAATTTGGTTGGGAAAGGAAGTATTTCAACACATGATGATTACTCTTGACCTTGAAATGGCTACCATATATATAGCGATGCCACTTTTTGATAGCAAAAAAAATTGCCAATATCTCTTGTTCATAGACATGTACTTGATGCTCCTTGCCATCAAGCTTGCGATTTTCATAGGCTATAACTCAAAATCTTGTGTATGAGACTGACAATGATAATGACACTAATTGAAAGAGGCTGATATTGCATTACTAATTGATAACCTTTCCATCATGTATTTGCTCTCCCCCTTGGGATTAGGAGAGGTTCTATGTAAAATTTACTTAGCACACCCTTCTTTCGGCTAAGGCGCAAGTTAATGTTTCAAACATTGTACAAGAAATTAGTCCTAGTAGTCACTTAAGTTGATAGATAAACCATCCTTCCTCCCAACAAGTACAAGAGCATCGGTCTTTCCTTCGACTTAGGGTTTCCTAATCCTTGAGCTCTTTGCTTGCCTAGAGTTGTTGTTGCATCTAGCCCAATCCCCGAATTGGGATTGATAAATGTAGTGGTTATCGAACGGATCCCAAGGCATCTTAATCTTTAATCCTTATGATCATTGATTGTATTAGCTAAGTACAACATCAAGATTTCCAATCTATCAACATGAGCTATTAACGAGAGCTTGGGCAAAGGTCTAGAGCTTTGGAAATGATTCTCTTCTAGACTAAGTTGCTTGCCATGCAATCCTTCAGGCATGCAAGTTGCAACATATACCGAAGTGATCAAAATGAATCTACTATTGTGAGGATGAAAAGTTGACAATGCTTGAAGCCTTATATGTCGTTTATGAATTCGTCGCATAACGTCTAAATACGATTAACTTCTCTTGATACATGCATTTGGAGAATTCAGTCCTTCGAATACTTGCATTGCAGCTTATAATTTTCAATGTCCTATTCTTGGCATAATATGGGTCTATTGCATCTCATGCGAAAAACAAGCAATCATCAATTTGGAAATATGTTACTTATGATCGGTACCGCGGTTGGATGGGCAGTAATGTCCTTGCCTGAGGCTTCGTTGCTTGTTGTGGGGTTTCCATCCGCCTGCATCATTTTCCACTTTGGGGCAATTCTTGCTCTTTGTTGCACAAGACTTTCGCACCTTATGCTTGATTAGTGGGCCAATTGGGGAGGGAAATACACTTCCAAGAGGAACAAGGGGTATGGGTTCATAGCGAAACGGGGAAAAAAGATGCATGTGGCCACCCTCTTAGGAGGGGAAGAGAAAGGGTCTCTCTCCCTCTCTCTCTCTCTCTTTCCCTCTTCTTCTTCTTCTCTCTCTTCTCACCTCTCTTCTTTCTCTCCCTCTTTCTCTCTTTCTCTCTCTCTCTCTCTCTCTCTCTCTCTCTCTCTCTCTCTCTCTCTCTCTCTCTCTCTCTCTCTCTCTCTCTCTCTCTCTCTCTCTCTCTCTCTCTCTCTCTCTCTCTCTCTCTCTCTCTCTCTCTCTCTCTCTCTCTCTCTCTCTCTCTCTCTCTGTGTGTGTCCAGTGCTCAGGCCATTAAGCCTCTTCCTAAGGCCTTTTATGCCCCCTTTTGCGATGGGGGGGTTTTATAATAGGAGGGGGGTTATTATTGGGGGGGACGTGGAGTAGTGATGGTCTCCCCCCACACACTACCTATCGGCCTGAATGGAGCTGTGGAGAGATAGTAGACCCATGGCATCTCCCTCATTGTGTCATTGCCTCCTTTCCTCTTTCTCGTGCTCATAGCTATCATCCTCCTCCTCCACGTCGACTGCCGTCGTTATCTTCCTTCCCCTCACCACCTATTCGGCGGTGGTTGGGGGGAAAATAATTAAAATTTTTTTCAATTCCCTTTAACAAAGGGGAGGAGTTCGTATGTGGCGGCCGAAATGTTACATAGTCTCCCCCTTAGAGAACCTGAGATGTCCTCATCTTGGAAGAATTGGGGAAGATAAGCATTAAAGGGGCTTAGGGCCTGTGGGTTAGGACCTGCCATGCGCCAGCTACACTACTCGTAATGGCTCAAGTAGTGCAACTCATATTATTGCAATTAATTGTAGGTACAAGAGTAGGGTTTATTCCCAATATAAGTTGTATTATATGTCGATAAAACTTGCTAATCATCCTAAAAAGGTGTAGTGGGTTTTAGGTCTTTGTCTTCATCTGATTCCCCTATATATTCGAAGACTGTGCCTGTGTAACTTCATTTTCTTTGGGGTTTAATGCCTTTCGGACTTAAGTCAAAAGGACAGTCTACTTGGATGTGCCCTAGCTCATTGCAATGGAAGGATTGATGGTAGGGACATCTCCTACGGATGTGCCCTTTCTCACCGCACGTGTGGCATTTCTTGCCCTGATCCGAGGAATCCTCTTTGTCACAATTGCCCATTTTAAGTTCTTGGATGATTGGCTTTGCTCGAAGTAATGCATCTTGCAAGTCCATTGGACGTATTGCTTCTCAATGATGGTTCAGAGGAGTGTTGAGCAAGCCATGGCAAAACTTGGATACTTGCTATGCAATATCCATAGGTGGTGCGTATTTTAGTAGGGTTACAAACTTTGAGTAGTAGGCTTCCAAGGTTAATTCCAACTACTTGAGCGTGAAGAATTCATTCATCTTCAAAGTCTGGTATGTTGGCGGAAGGTATCATCTGCGTACAACGTCTTTCAGCTGAGCCCAAGTGACATCGGCTTCAGAGATACCTTAATCTTTGCACCATTGCTTCCACCATATCCGAGCTTGGCCAACTAACTTAGGTTTGGCTATCATTGCTTGATTGGTAGAGGCAGTCTCTGCAGTAGAGAAATAGTCATCCATTGACTCAATCCATATCTCCACCTCGGTTGCAATGTCTATTCCTTCTCCATCAAACTCGGGTGCCTCAACTTGCTCGAGAAGGAATTTCTTCTCTTGCATGTTAGCATTCATGGGTGTAGAAGGTGCCTGACAATCAAGTCATACCACTTAGGTTATTCTGTTTAGGACATGTCTATGAACCATACATTAATCAATAATGTAGCATTACAAAGTTTTGCTCTGATACCAATTGTAACGTGCCCGTCCAAGCATATTTTTAGAACAATTACATGTGACATTCAAAACCAGCTTCCTTAATTAAGCGTTTAGGGAGCAAGGTTTGTTCGTGTAATTTACAGTACAGACACAAAAATAGAGCAAGCAGTCCTTTTGATAACACAAATTCCTTAACTTATCTTCAAGTTAATCTTTGTCTCTTGCCCATATAGGAGAAATTATGTATCCATTTTGTCCAACAGAAGTACCCAATCCAAATCATATGGCACCATAATTTCCATCCTTTATCTAGAATAGGATATTCCGATGCCATAGACGTTGGTCTCACAGCAGTCTTCAACTCCGTTCTGGACTCGGCAAGGGGTGTCTAGAGCTCCATATGGCCCTAGGCAACCTAGGAGTGAGATACGACTTCTGTGGTTGGCCTTTTCACCACTCGACCTTTGCCCCGTGAATCGAGTAGTGCCCTCTTGGGTTGAAACATGGCATGACCTTGGAGATGATCCACCGACACAAAAAATATTATTTCTTAATTAATCCAATTAAGAAATAAGCACAATCAAGGCAATCAGCCTAATATCATCTTCTAGGAAAGCATTTCTTTATTCCCCATGGCAACTTGTCATTACTGATCCCTGCCATGCATTTACCATCAAACACAAGGACTTGGAATAATCATCCGAATCACATCTCAACAATCAGTTTAATGCAAAATCATTTAGGATATTGTTTGATTAATCAACAAAAACAATGGTATCCTTTTCCAAACATTGTAGGAATAGTCATGATAACCTTTCCACTGCGTATTTGCTCTCCCCCTTGGGATTAGGAGCGGTTCTATGTAAAATTTACTTAACACACCCTTCTTTTAGCTAAGGCATATATGTTAAGGTTTCAAACAATAAAAAAGTCTAATAAAAATTTGGGTGAAGGACCGATGGTGGGCCCTTGTGGTTTTTAACATTTTTAGATATGTCATTATGAATCTTATTGTCCTTCTTCATGTAGTCCACTTTGCTCTTTTGGATCGTGTACTTGTCCTTCACTTTGCTTGCAGCTTTAGGGTCCTCATGGTTGATATTGTTCTTCTTCTTCTCCACTTTATTTGCAGCTTTCATCTTTTTGTCCTCTTCTTCATGGTCCTCTTTTTCTTGGTCTTCTTCTTTATTGACTTTTCTTGTATTAGTCTTCATGTCCAAGGCCCCCTCGAGCAAAGGTATTATCATCTTTGAGCTTTGCATGATGACTGAGGCAGTTGCAAAGTCTTAAAATTCTTCATATAAATTCATCAATTGCACTTTAAAACAAGTAAATCCAACCATCCTTGGAATCAACATCAAATGAGTGAGATGAAACCAACAGTGAGTTGATTCTTGAATGTGTCAAAGGGCACAAGAAATAGTAGTGTTAAACAACACTAGCTAGTACCAAGAGATGCTATGTAGTTGAAGCTTGATGATGCTTGAATGTCTTGTTGAGCAAGTCTTCAATAGATCTTCAAAAAATCTTATTCTTGAGTTTACACTTGTTGAACACAGAGTTGGGATTTAGCTTAGAGAGAGTGGCAGACCTCCAATGGAGTGAGAAGATTGAGGTGGAAGAGGAGCTTGATGATGCTGCTTGATGGTCTTCCTAATCTTCCAAGTCTTCAAGATCTCCCCTCCTTACTGATTTGATGCCAAATGTGTACTGGTTACTGAGTAAGAACTCTGAACCAAGCAGCAAGAACTCCAATTGATTGAGAAGAGTGAGAAAATGAAGTGGTTTTGAGCCTGCAAGTCAATGATTATGGTGTCTATCTGTTAGGGTTTTTCTGCAGGTTTGGTTTTTTGATGATTGCAGCTGCTACAATGGATCATATGCCACAAGATTTATGTGGGAGGTAGCTCTTATATGGACCTTCAATTGCCCTAAACTCGTAGGACTAATCGTGTTGCGTGGAGAGAGATCAAAGCCTACAACAGGTTGCAAGCGTAGTTCAGGGTAGCACGACTAATTTCAGCAATGCTGAAGCCAAGGAGCATCAATGTTACCTTTTGAGGTGTCAGAGAGGAGCATAGGAAGTCTAGCAAGATATGTCTAGAAGGAACCTTGAGGAGATATGGCTTGTAGAGGGAGATGTGAGAGCTCTAATGGAGATAAGTACAGTCTGGCTATGGCTGCCACAAGGTGACTATGAGATTCAAGTGAAGAATGGGGGTCATACACTAAAATTGAGTTGGATTGAGATTAAGAGGAGCTAAGAGGAGTGAAAGGAGAGTTGGGCCATACTCAGTTGAGCTCTGATACCATGTTAAAATGTCGGATCTAAAGCATGGCAGGAGCCATGGTGGATGGAAGATGACCATCAAGCCTTGCTTTATCTTGTGAATAAGCCTTGCACTACAAGAAACATTGCTCGATGGTTACTTCTACTTTTAGAATTCGACTTCTCTGTGGTTTTATGCAAAGGGAAGCAGCACTACATGGTTGATCACATGTCCCGCATACCCATGGAAGAAGCCGCTAGATAGGGTATAGTAGATGACTTACCAAATGCGCATCTTTTCAAATTGTCTAGTGAAAAGGAAGTGTTTAGAGCTGATTTGACACCATACTTGGCGGATGACATAGTCCAAGTACTAGAGCACGGACTACGGGAAAGACCTATCGAGAAGGCTTGGCTTAGGCGGCTTATCCTCAAGATACAACCCTATTAGTTGATAGTCAATCAACTCTATAGGTTAGGACAAGATGGCTTACTACGACAATGTGTGTGCAAATATGAGATGCATGATGTACTTGTGGAGGTACACAATGGAATCATGGAAGGAAACTTCAGCTGAGATATGACAACATGAAAGGTGCTGTAATATCAACTGTGGTGGCCCATCTTCTCTGTGATGCAGCACGATTCATGAAGCACTGTGATGAGTGTCAATGAACCAAGGTCCCTATTTGCCACAAGGACAAGATGGAGCTCACCCCAATCATCGCAAGACAACCATTTGAAAAATGGGAGATTGACTTCATTGGGCCGATTAGTCTTGCAGCAGAATCCTCGTAGGCTAAGTACATCACAATCACCACAAAATACCTCACAAAGTGGGCAAAAGCATGAGCCACTAGGAAAAATGATACTCGGCCAAGTTCCTTTTGGAGCAAGTAATCTCACGATTTGGCTACCCCATTGAACTAGTCAATGAATCAAGGCACACACTTCATCAATGAAGTGATTGCCCACCTCCTATCTACCTTCCTAATCATCCATAGGAAATTTTCACCCTACTACCCTCAAGTTAACAACCAAACTAAATCCACAAATAAGATCTTAGTGAATGTCTTGACCAAGGTAGTCTCTGCTTCTTGCAGTGACTAGGACAACAAGCTAATGGCAACTTTATGAGCCTATCAAATAGCCTATAAAACGGCTATGGGGTAGACTCCCTTTAAATTGACCTATGGAATTGAAGCCATTCTACCAGTAGAATTATTTGTCCCTAGCTTGAGAATGGCCATCTAAGGGAGATGGGATGGAAAGGAGGCATGGACTGAATGTCTAGTTGAGCTAGAATGCCTATTAGAGACTCCACTTCTAGCCACGTCAAGCAACGAGACTTTGACTAGGAGGGAAACCTAGTGTTGTCATACTCATTGAAAGGCCATAAACAGAAGATAAAGTTTAGGGGATTAAGGCCCTTTAGAGTCTGCACAACCAGTCGAACCGACAATGTAGAGCTTGAGACCCTAGACGACGGAGAGGGCATAGGCTTCTTCAACGGTAGCCACATAAAGAAGTACCACCCTTGCATGCATCCGTCACATGACCCTCTAATACTAGAGTCCCCTGTGAACGCACCAATTGCCACAATCACGGAGATTGAGGAGAAAGATGAGGAAGTAGTAGCACTTGCTTACCTATGCATAATAGTCACTACCCAACAAATGCATACCTTTGATGCCTTGATCGATGAGGGACCCAATTTTAATATCTTAACACATGGTCATTGGAGTAGAACTGGTCAATTGCAACTACAACCCATGAATGCTAAACTCAGCCCATTTGGGGGTCAATCATATGCACTTTTGGGAAAATGCAGAGTTGTAGTCTCTATCAAGTTTGAGAGCATACCCATGACCTTTTATGTGTTGCCAAATACAAAGGATGCTAGTAAGGAATCCTTGTTTTAGGATGTGCATTTAAGAAGTAAACACATTGCAATGTCACTTACGAGTCATACGCATTCACCTTGCCATCGGTAATGTACGCATAGTGACAACCTTCAACAAGGGCAGCGCAGCCACACCAAAGCCCACAGAGCCACCGAGAGAGAAACCTACAACCAAGTCTAAGAAGGGGGGTCGTGACTTGTCGTCACAACCCACCAAGCTTCAATGCTAAAGTGTTTGCCATGCTTGCTACAAGTTATGACCAATTAGACATAGGTCTTTTAGATGAGCCTTTAGCAATTGAAGTGCATACGCTATCTTACTCTTGGGAGGAATCTACATTCATATTCATTAAGGCTCCCATGATAGATGAAGCGTTAATTGACAACAAAATCTCTCACAAGCAAGCACACAAACGATAACTTATCACATGAGACATGCACGATCTCTGCCACAACCCAAGAAATTGAAGCAAATCCTAGGCCACTACATCATTAGCCAGCTATAGCAAGCTATCTAACTAGGAGTGGTTGTACTGTAACAGGGAGCTCCTCTTGGAAGATCATCCAGCATATCTCAACTATATGATTCGATCTCATATGCATCTTTTTCTCATGGAATACAATGTCATGGATCTATAAATAACCTTTTGAGTTTGGTTGATGAGCAAGCATCCAAAATGATAGAGAAATTGTAGCAAGGCAAAGGAGAAGAGTATCCAAACTATAAGTGGCACAATACTCTTTTATGGTATCAAGGAGATGGGTCTTCTTAACTCCTCAATCATCTTTCAAAGACCACATTTTGTGGTAGATGCACTCTTCTCCTTTAAGTAGGACATCATGTTTTATTCAAAACATTTGATAATATCCATAAGACTTTTATTGGAAGGTTGTTTGGAGAGGTTTTAAAGAGTATGTCATGAGTTAAGGATTCCATGCTTCTACCCACATTGATTTGCTTTAGCCACCACTACCTATTCCTCATGGGAAGTGGACTGATATTAGCATGGATTTCATAATGAGATTACCTACAACAAAACATGGGTGGAAAACCAAGGATCAATTTATAGCAAAGCAAGTGGACAATTGGTTTATGGAATGTGTCTTTAAGCTTTATAAAATGCTAATGAAGATTGTATTCGATCGTGACACCAAATTTATGGGTAACTTTTGGAGGAGTTTGTTCTCTTCTATGGGGACTATTTTGACTCCTAGTATGCCTTATCATCCACAAATGGATGGACAAACCGAATAGGTCAACAAATGGCTAGAGGTTTACTTGTGTCATTTTTGCCATGATACACAAAATGTATGGGACCATTGGCTTCATCTTGTGGAGTTTTGTTATAATAATACTCATCACATGAGTATTAGAATGTCTTCTTTTGAAGCATTATATGGCTATAAGGTTCAAGTGCCTTCCACATTGTTTCATGATTATGTGAATCCTAATGCTCATGAAGAGTTGGAGAAGATGGAGACTCTTATGAAGCAATGCAAAGATAATATTAGAAGAGCTCATGAGACTATAAAAGCCTATGCGGATGAGAAAAGAAGACATGTGGAGTTTGACAAAGGTGAATGGGTTTTCTTGAAGGTTCAAAAATCCCATTATGCTTCTCTTAAGGGAGGACATAATAAACTTGCTCATAGGTGTTATGTTCCACACCAAATAATTAAGTGAGTTGGAGATCTTGCCTATCAACTTGATTTACCTTCAACTACATGTATCCACAATGTCTTTCATCTTAGCTCAAGAAGTATGATGGCCCTGAAATTCAAGTTCTTCAAGAACTACCTCCCCTTGATGAAGATGATTTGATCATTTATGAACTTGAAAAGATTATTGGTAAGCTGTAGAGGCAATCAACTGCCAATACCCATAGACCGCTTATTGTTTCAAGTGTTCCAAGCCAAGCACTAATGGCTATCTCTCACATAGCTGACATGCCATCTATCTTCGAGTGTAGTGAGCTTACCTCCATGCCCAATCGAGTTGCCTCCTCTCCCGAGCACTCCGATAGCTCCACAATCCAAGTGCAAGCTTCAAGCAAGCTCCATCCTCAAGCTCCACCTCAAGCTCCATGCTCCAAGCTCCATCGCCTCGAGCAAGACAAGAGAAGGGAAGAGAAGAGAAGAAGAGAGGAGAAGATTGAGAGCTTCTCCACCATGGTCCCTCACTCTCACACACTCACTCCCTCACACTCTCACATTTCCTCTCTCAAGCACAAGATCAAGCAAGCAAGAACAAGAAGAAGAAGAAAAAGAAGAGGAGAGCTACTTTTGGCCACACATAAGAATGATCTTCTCATTCACTTTTCAACTTTATATACAAAACCCTAAATCCCTTTTGGGCGGTCATCCCCTTATCCCCTTTTTTACATGGCCGGCCGTAGGCCCTTCTTTCCATTGTCCTTCTATCTTTCTAGCTTCCTTCCTACCGCCCATCTACCTTTACAATTTGCATGGCGGCGCTCTTAAAATAAATCATGGTGTGCCTTGTGCTCTTTTACAAAAGTATTAACTTGTACTTTTTCTTGTGTGCATTTCTCCTTGATTTAGGACTTTTTACACTTCTTGTGTTTCCATATTTTTCTTGGTGCATCTTCTCTTTCGTTTCACTTTTGCCTTGGCCTTGTCTTCCACTTTAGATTTTTTGGATTTTCCACCTTGTTCCTCTGAGGGTTAACATTACCCCCCTCCTAGACGATTGTCAGTCCCATGGCACTCACCGTCATAGGTAGCAAGCTTTGGCATGCACCGAAGATGTGGGTGGAAGGGATATCTGTGGTTTGCTGTGGAGAAGTTGTGGTTGTGGTGTGGATGAAGGTTGTTGGGGATACTTTGTTGGTAGGATTTGAGGGTGATAGGGTTGTTGTAGTTGGAGGTAGGGTTGCTCTTTGTTGGGAATTACACTGATGGCCATCACAGGTGTTGGTTTTTGGGGATTCTACATGTGACGATGGTCTTGCATGATGATAAAGGACAATATTTTAAAGTTAAGTATTGATGAAGAGCTGATAGCACTTTCATTGGAGTCTTCAATACCTACAATTGAAAACCTCTCATATGATCTCTCCCTAGGGGTTAGTGCTAGTCTTCTTATCATGCACAAGATGTAGTTTGAGTAGTTTGGGAGACAGGTCGAACTCTAAGCAAGCTGGGAGTAATTTCCTGCACTTGAGAATCCAACCTATGTATAGATTGTGGTGCAAATATTATGTGAGTGCATGTGCACACTTAGATATTACGTAGTTAGAAGATTGTTGGTCAGGTTCCTCGTAGCAATGTGTGGATGAAAAAAGGGTTCAATGGGGTGGAAAAAATTATTGATGTTGAGGAGAAGTACACTTGAAGACTTCTTAAGACATCATTTGTGATTTTGACAACATGCTGTAGCATACTTGAGCTCATTAACATTTTAGCTTTTTGTAGCTGGTGGCTACTTATAGTAGTTGAAGAGTACCATGTACTTTCCACGGTTTTCCATGCCTTTCTTACCACTATTGATTGCAATGACACTTAGATGGAGTGCGAAAAAGAATTGTGCAAATGGTTCAGGGTGACAGGTCTAACCATAGGGGAGACGAGCTCCCTAAGTATGTCTTGCCCTTGATGTGCCCTGAACAATTGTGGGGGATGTGTAAAGGGCTAGGGGACTAGGGATAGAGCTAGTCGACCAAGGTCACTGGGCGTACCCAAATTGAGGACCCCTAGATGCTGTGCTGTGATCGTGAGTGCTTGTTTTTTTCTTTTCTTTTTGTTTTTCTTTTTTTTCTTTTTTTGGGATAAAATGAATACATCCAATGGAATATATTGAGGCTATCAGCCTTTCATTTGGATTGAGAAATGTCGAGATCCAAAGACTATGAAAAATAGATATTACAAATATGATTGTGTTACTAGCCTCGATGCTAGAGGAACAATTGTTGAGATGGAGAGATACACTTGAGATTTTGCAAACCTCTTTGTAACATGTGAGACATCGGTACAATTGAGGTAGCAACTGGAATGAGACAAGGAACAACATAGCAGTTGGTGAATTGAATCCTGGTTGATGAAGAAACATTTGTCATTGCGAAGAGCATGGATCCTACCCTGATGCAGAGTATTTTTGGCCAAGAAAGAGAGAGTAATCGATGACTATGCTTTGGGCCATGCTCAAATGAAATGTGTGCTTTCTATAGGGGTGATTTTCTCTTCTCGTGGGGATTCCGTCATGGCTCTTTGTTCTTGGTATTTCTGACACTTTCTCCATAATGGTTCTTTGTGGGGTTGGTGGTCTGTCATTGAACACTTTCGTACAGAGACCTGTGTCGTCCTGCATTCACTTGGCAACTCATGAGAGTACATGCAAGTCATATGCTTCAACCATAATGAATAGGTGCAGCTCAAAGAGAGATCACTTATTTGAATCCCATGATGTTGACTTCAATGCATATCAAGTGCGCTTGATTATCATTGCTTGTGTTTGTGTTGGCTTTGTCTTTTTTTTTTGTATTATCTATACACAGTTACAAAACACATTGTTTATTTATATACACGTTTATAAATCCATGTCACTTCGTGAGAATAAAAACCAATTGTAGAACTCAAGATTGTACTAGAGTGTGGCACATGCATCTAGTACTTGTGGCAGCCAACTCAATAAAAACAGATATTTTGTAACATCGAGTAGCATGGTACCTTGTCCTAGTCTACTGGCAACATGTATCTCCTCCTCAATGAGAATTTTATCAATCAGAGATTTTCTTGGCTAGTTTTTGGCTAAGTCCATATCCCAAACGGCAGTTAGTACTCGAAAGGAAGTTGGCACCACATAAGTTGGGTCTCTTTGAGATCGCCATTTGGCCAGTCACTCCTCTAAGACTGTCATAATCTGGGCTCCAAGTTCGGCCATTGTAGCACGGTTTTCAAACCAACGTTTTTAAAATTGACTTCTTTGACCCTCTGATTGCTGCTTTAGTTTCTTTATCTCTAAGAGATTTGGCTAGCAAAGCACTTCGTTGAATGCCACAGTTAAGCGTAGTTCGTCGGCCTCCTCATCAAAGATGAGTTGCATGTGTTCATATAGGAGCTTATCATAGTGCTCATTAAGATATTTTCGCTCTTCCCAGGATAGCAGATATGGCAAGTATTCCTCAAGCTGCTCCCTAGGGAATGTGCCCATGTCTGCAAGGACGTAGACACGTGCGAATAATTTGAGTTTAGCATCCAACTCAGTCAAGCACTCTGTGACACTTCTATGTTGAATGAAGGCTTGCTCAGTTGCTATCTCATGCAAGGTTCTGGGAGTTTCCCTAGGCTTTAGCATAGCTCGGGGCTCAGGCCTAGATGAACGAGATTGGTCAATGCTAGGATTGCTCATGTCCTTGAGGTTTTCATGTTTCTCTTGAGGCTTTGCTGCTATTTTGTCATGGTTCTCCTTGGATGTGACTAGTATAGTTTTGTCAACCTATTGTGACAGTGTTGTATCCACTCTTGATTGGTCAATGCAAGTTCTGTTGTCGGTGGATTGAGTATTGCAAGCAACCGTTGATGGTAATGGTTGCTTTGACTTATCAAAACACATGGATATGTCTGAGGTTTCACCGCTATTAGGAGAGATGGCAATGGGTTCATTTGTGGGTGGACTCGATGCTTCATTCCTTAGTTCTTCAGCACCCTTGGTCTCAATCTTCTTGGCGTCTACCACCACTTGCAACTATTGTTGTTTTCATTGTTTTCTCTTCTTTTTCTTGGGCAATTGAAGTGTATCCTTTAAAGACTTAGGACCCTAAACTAGGTCAGTCGTTGATGTGCTTGGTTGGGCCTCAACCTTATCTTTCTCTGGTATGTCCTCATGGGACCTAGCCGCAGCTTGCTAAATAGCCTCGCAAGGTTGTGAGGGTATAACTACCTCTCTTTGTGGAGAGTCTAGCTCTTTAGCCAATTCTCTTTCATTTAGCCCCTCATCCAATTGCCTTGGTAGTTGCTCCTGGTTGAGCATTTGCTCTAGGCTCTTGTCCTTACCCATTGGAACCTGCCTCCATTGCTTCTTATTAGAGCGGGTGTTGTGTTTAGAGCTATTTTTCTCTTGCTCTGGAGGTTCAAGTGACTGTAGTGTAGAACCAAGAGATGGTTTAGGGTTCATGTCATGTAGGCTTGGATGAAACCAGTTGAAGAAGTTAGGGTTGTATTGATGGGAAGCATAGAGATCTAGGATTATAGGGTCTTGAGTGAGGCAAAAGACATATGCACTAACATCAAGAACCATGCTCCCTACTCCTAGCTTACTAGCCACATGTAGGTCTTCTTCTAGAAGAAGCTTATCGCACAAGGGATGTTTTTGGACAATGGCAAAAATTTGGACCTCATGGACCATTGCCAACACTCGTAATGAGGTTGGGCAACGTACGTGGGATCATGTATTGATGTCCAAAGGACTTTCCTTTGCTCAACGAGTGTCATTAGTCGGTGGCCAATTTTGGCTGCCAAACTCTGATTTGAGTACCATTTCTGCACAAAGTTACATGGTCCTTTCCCTTTTCGTTCGATTGCTTCAATCTTTTCCTTGTTTGTCTCACATTGAGCAGTATAGAGTGAGAGTATCAGGTGCAATTCTCTAGTTGTGGCCTTTGGGATATCCTTTATGACTTCTTCAATGATGGCTACATAGCGAGAGCAAACATGTTGTTGCTCATCCCAAGTCCCAAGTCAAGGGTTCAGCTATGAGCTTTGTGTGCTCTGGTGTTGCCCTTCCAACATGGACGTATGCACGTGTGATGGCTATCAGCTTTTGATAAAGCTTCATCATGCACTTCATCTTTGGTTCATTGGTCAAATGCGCCATCTCCTTGGCCAAATCCTTGAGAGATTTCTCCTCAAGCCTAGGCTTTAGGTGCTTTGGAAGTGCTGGAGGTGTCAAGGATGTTGATTGCGACACCTCTTCCACAGGTGAATTGCTAAGGACATGCTCGCAAGGGGCATTGTCACGGCCAAAGGTTGAGACTGCTGTGATTCCTGATTGGAAGTAGTAGTAGCTAGTTCAGTGGATTGGCTACTATTGGTGGATTGCAGTGTCAATTCCTTAGGCATATCAAAAGTGGTCATGTCTTTTGTTGCCCTTTGAGCATTCACTTGTGCAAATCGAGCTAGCCACGGTGGATTGTATAGGCATATCCCTAGGTTGAGAATTAGGGGTGTTGTCATGTCCCACACCTTGAACATTTGGAAGCTCAGATGGAGATAGGGATTGGGATTGAGCAGCTGCACTTGATGACTGTTGTTGTGCTTCCTGTGTCTGTCTAGGGAAAGAGGGTGTAGGAGACTTGGGACTCCTAGATGGACTTGGCACCGCGGTTGAAAGATTTGCTCATGGCTATTAGAGGATTCTACCATTTGCTTTATTGAGCAATTAGCCTTATCATGAGCAGGATTGTGCCTGTGGTGCTCATTATCCTCTTAGGAAGTCATAGGCTCCTTGGGCACTAGTGGCCCTTGTGTACACTCGGCGATTACAAATGATATCCCCTTGTTAAGCACGCTAGGCTGAGGATCTACCCTTCGAATAGTCCCATTTGGTTTCTTAATTTCAGTCATGAGGGGCTCGATCACTTCAATGTTTTTGACTCGAGACTTGGTTTTTCGTTTAGATTTACTCTTACGCTTCTTCGCTCTTGATATGTCCTAGCCTTCAGCTAACAAAGGTGGTTTAGTAGGGGGTTTTGGTACCCAAATCCATCGGTTACCTGCGTAATACCCTTAAGCACTTAGCAACACTTTGGATATCCATCGCGGCGTTGTGCTGGCTCTCCATCAATACCTTTGTCTATAAGGCTTGGGCTTTTTTTGTGACCTTCTACAATATTTGTAAGTCCAAAGTCTGTGTTCTTGGAATTGTCTTTTTACCTTCTTGTTTCAAGCATGGCCTTGCTCACTGGTTCTCTATGTTCAACAGGTGCTCGTATTAACTCTTTCAACAAGTCCTTACTCTCACCACTAGACTTGCCTGGTATGTCAAAATGTTCCTTGTCCTTCCCTCGAGGTTTGATGAGGTCACCCTTACTAAAGGTTGTAATTATCCTCACACTCGGTAGTGTCAAGTGTATCCTCTATACTATATAATCAGCCTTACACTTTGTCACCCTTTTGAAGGGTCTTCCTAGGAGGGTTTCCTTTCCACAATTAGAACTATTAGGAGGAACATAGAATATGATATGCAAGCTTTCCGTTTCAATAGTTACAAGGATTTTGTACTTCCCTATAAGTGCTTGTGAGTGTCCCGTGTAAGGACTAAGAGTCGCATTAGTCGGTGTGAGCTCTAGTTGGCCTAGTCGCGTCCATGCTTCATAGGTCAAGATATTGAAATCTACTTCTTCATCGATGAGAGCATCGATACTATGCTCTGTATTTGCAGTGAGTTTGATCCTAAGGTAAGAAGGTGGTACTATGTCTTCATCTTTCGGGTCTTGGTGTTATAAAATCCGAGATACACGCTCGACTTTCTTATATGCTTAAAATATATATGGCGAATATTATGTTGGCACAGAGGGAGAATAGATGAGAGAAAAGAAAGATATATAGAGAGAGGTAGAGAAATTGGCAACACATTAGGGACTAGAAGATGGGCCAGCCCCCCCTCCCCCCCCCCTTGTGGAGTCATATTATTGACAAGGAGCAAGCTCCTACGTTACACATAAGCCAGTTCTTACTTGTAGATCTCAGAAACACGATTAGGGTTCCTTGCATGGTATACAACCGGCTAACACTTGCACAACTTGGAAGTTGGCACTTTTGATCCTTCTTGAGTCTCCTTCTCTCCTACACAATATGTGTAGGGCTCTCCTCCTGGCACCTAATTTTAGCAGAGCTTTCGCAGTACTTGTACCTTCTCTTCTCCTCTTGGAACTTGATTTCAGTAGAGCTTCCGCAGCACTTGCACCTTCTCTTCTCCTCTTGGAACTTGATTTCAGCAAGGTTTTTGCAGCATTTGGACCTTCTCTTCTCCACTTGGAACTTGATTACAGCAGGGCTTCTGCACCACTTGATTTTAGCAGGGCTTCCGCAGCACTTGCACCTTCTCTTCTCCTCTTGAATACATGCAAAGTGATGCTTCCTTCACCCCTCCCTTACATCCAAAGAGAGCCTCCTCTTTTATAGGCTTTCAAGAGCTTCTCTTCTTGGAGAGAGAGTTGAGTTGTTCTTCATGGAAGATGTGGTTGTTCCACTCTGCAGCACTAATTTCGAGACATCTCTTTATTCGTTGTTTGGATGAGAAAACGTCCAACACGAAAGTTGTAGATCTCGCTGTTTCCAATAACCCTCACGGCTCGGTTTTAGAGATCGTTTTTCTATTGCGAGATATCTTAAAAATGGATTTTCCAAAAAACAGCTTTTTAAATTGTACTCTTAACTTGTGGTCCATGCAACCACTTTGAGTCACTGATAAGGAGAGTTCATTAGATTGCCTTGGGCCTCAATCTTAAGATTGAATTCCACACAGAATCTTGTGTCATTTTAGACCTTAGAAGAGAAAATCACTTCTCTCCTCACTTCTAGAGGATCACGTTCTCTCGTCTTTCTTAGTGAGAGAATTTCCTCTCTTGTCTTTCTTAATGAAAGAAAAGACCTTAAACCTTGACTTGTAGGGGAGAGGATGGCCCCAAATGAATGCAATGCTCATTACACACAAGTAAAACATTTGTAGGTGTCCTTGGATGCACACATAAATACAGAACACAATGCTAATGCACTTCCTTTTCTTAGAACTCAATCCATCTTCATTTATGTGTAACTCCTTGGTTCTTGTGTACACTCTTACACTTGGCAGACACTTCTTTCCCCCTTCATAACTTGTACTGCCTGTACCAGATATCCCCGTCATCATAGTGCTTTGATCACCCCATTAAGTGATACACTAGGAATACTGGTCTCTAAATGGTCTCATGGCCAAAAGAAAAGTGAGTCATTAATTTATTGACATGAATTTATTAAATAGAGAATGCGTAATAAGCAATCAATTTAGTGACATCCCTCTGGCTTCTAAACAATTGACCTCAACTGTAGAGGGGATACATAGTCCTTAAGAAGTTCTGGAAAGTCTTGTAGTTCTCTCTCAGTCATAAACTGAGCATCCAATGGGGGATAATTCTTAAACTTAACCAGATACTTTCGTAATACCTTACCTGACCTTAGAGTATTGTCATGATGTTGTAAAATTCTTTCAGGCACAAGGAACTCTTCTGTTTCTTCTATGTCAGGTAAATCTTCCTTGATTGGTTCCATTGGAGGTTCTCCAATATAGGGACATAGCAAACTTATATGGAAAGCATTATGAATGTTCCAATGACTTGGTAGATCCAAACAAAAAGTCACATCGTTTATCTTATCTGTGATCTTGAAAGGGCCATAATAGTGATTAGAAACCTTAACCACTTTACCCTTTTGACCTTTCTGCTTCTTCAAGTGAGCCTTTTCAAACTTAAGAAGAACATACTGTCCCAACTTGAGATCTAACTTATGACGATGCTTATTTGCTTTGCGTTTATGCTTCTCTTGTGTCCTTTGGATAGCAGATTTTACTTGAGTGAAAGTTGTTACGCATAACTTCCTTGAATAATCATCAATAAACATGACAAAGTATTTGCTACCACCAAGAGATATTTTATGTGTAGGCCCCAAACAGCTGTATGCACAACATCAAGTATATTTCTACTCTCATCTGTGTCATGCAAAAAGGATTGTCTTGCCTGATTACCAAACTGACATGCTTCATACACTTTATGAAATTTCGCAACAACCTTGTAACCAATCCTTTGGACTGCATTAATTTCAGTCTTTGCACATTTGGATGTCCAATACGTCTATGCCATATTTCAATGTCTACAACAACTCCTTTTCCTTTAGCATACATAGTAGCATTCATTGTAGGAATTCCAGCATCTAAAGTGAACATCCGACCAACTCTACTTCCTTTTGTGACTAACTTGCACTTATCATTAAAGTTTTCTACAAAACAATACTTTGTATTAAATCGAACTTGCAACCCTTGCTCTACCATTTGGCCAAACATACAATGAATTATTTGTGATTGATGGTACATGTAATACATCTGTCAGAATCTTTGTTTGACCATCATGAAAGGACAAGGGAACCTTTTCAATGTGTGAAACTGGGTGGCATGAATCATCACACATTTGCACATAACATGGATTCTGTAAGTCTTGCACTTCTCCAAAGCATTCAACATGACTAGTTATATGATTAGATGCACCTAAATCGGCATATCATACATCGTCATGTGTCTCCTTTCCTATAACAACATTCATTATATGTTGCATAACAAACATACACTCATTTTTGTCATCATTCTGTTCTAAAGACGATGCATAGTTTTCTTGCTACAATTTATCACTATCGATATCATCCTTCTTGGCATAGAAATGGGTTATAATATGACTTTTTTTTGCCACAATAATGATAACAATAGCAGAATATCCAGAATCTTTATTCTACCATCCACCTCTTTCTCTAGAGCTCCCCTTGCCTCTAAAGTTTTCACAACCTCTTGAAACCTGCATTTCACCAAATTGCCCTTTTAAACAAATTTTACTGGTTATCACCAGCACATCCTATACCACGGCTTCTCAAAGAGTATTTGCCATGTCCCCTTCTTGAGCTTGAGTAATTGGAGCTATTCACCATTTCTTTCAGATGAGTCAACCTGTATATTGATCTCTTCGGTAATCATGAGAGAGACCAACTTATCAAAATCTAGAAATGGCTTCCATACATATATAGAAGTGACAAATTATTTTCAAGTCCCCTTATTATTAAGGCCACCTAAAGTAGATGAAACCAAATCATCATCATCAAGCATTGCATCAATCGATGCTAAAGCACCTACAATGCTCCTCACCTTCAAAACATACTCATTGATAGACATTTTTCCTTCTTTGAGGTATTCAACTCTTACTTGAGTTGAATCTTTCATGCTTTTGTATTTATTAAAAACATATTCTCCAAAATTATATAAGCTGCATGTGAAATTTTTGCATTATTGTCAATGGACTGCAAATAGCCTATGCATCACCTATTTGTATTTTGCATTCCGTTCTTTCCATGCCTTTAATTAATCTGTAGTTACAAGGATACTCAATTATGGTACCTTGTCTGAGTCTACTTGCAACATGTAGCTCCTCCTTAGTGAGAATTTTATCAATCAAAGAGTTCTCTTGGCTAGTTCCGGCTAAATCCATACCCTGATTGGTAGTCAGTACTCGAAAGAAAGTTGGCACCACATAGATCAGGCCTCTTTGAGATCGTAGTCACTCCTCTGATACTGTTGTCATAATCTAGGCTCCAAGTTCGGTCATTGTAGTGCATTTTCAAACCAATGTTTTTCAAATTGACTTCGACCCTCTGGTTGTCACTTTAGTTGCTCTATCTCTAAGATATTTGGTTGGCAAAGCACTTCATTGAATGTCACAATTAAGCATAGCTTGTTGGCTTCCTCGTCAGAGATGAGTTTCATGCCTTCATGTAAGAGCTTGTCATAGTGCTCGTTAAGATATTCCTGCTCTTCCCTGTTGTACACTTCATTTTGTCAGGATATTTCTTTCAGCAATTGCTTACAATATGCCCTTTCTTATGACAGAACGAGCACTTTGTAGAGGTTGTATGGACTAACACTTGCTCACGGGAAGTAAATGTTGAAGTTCCTTCATTATGGTTCCTCTTCTGTTCATCCAAGCATGATTGGATGGTACTTGCTAAGGTTGGGTTTGGGATATTAGTTAGGGTAGTCACAAGAGTTGGAAGACCTTCTTCACAGACTTCAGAAGGATGGCAATGGCATCTTCATAATGAATTGGTGCTTGAACAGAGGCCAACTGTGCCATAAGCCCTTTCATATGTGAAATTAACTTGCTTAGATCTTTTCCTTGTTTATACTCCAAGCTAAAAAACTCAATCTTTAGAAAGATCTTGGAGTTCTTCCCTATAGCACCGTAGAGCCTTTCAAGTTCATCCCACTTCTCCTTGGCAATGGAGAGTTGGTCAATACGATGAATTAAAGATTTATCTAAATAAAGCATAATGATGGTCTGAGCTCTTTCATCATCTTCTACATCAAGGGGATTGGATGGGTCAATAACTTTGGTCCCTTTTATGAAGGGCCAATAGCCTCGTTCCATCGTCTTATATTTTACCACGACTTGCCAGGGATGGAAAACTTTTCCATTGAACTTGTGAATTTAAGACCTTACATCTGCATAGGCCATGGCCATTATAGGAAGGTTTTACATATTGCCTTGAGCAATGGCAGTGTCTAGTCCTTTATAAGTGGCCAAGTATAAACCAAATAGCAGAACTGATAGCCCTAAAAATCATAACCAACTTTAAAGTTGTAGAGATGAAAAAGGTTGGAAAACATACATATGTAATATCTCAAGATAGGATTTTGGAGGTCCTGTTCTTCGAACAACCTGTGATTTAAGTTATACTGTTTTCCTAGGTTTCAATGAGGTGAGCTTTGACTAGACTTCAAGCTCCTCCTAATAATGTGGCCTATTAGAGGAGTTCTTGATGGAGCACGACTTATCAATCAATTCTATGCTATGGGATGAATCAGAGGAGAGTACAATAACACTCATTTCTCTGATTTACCAGTAGCAAACAGTAAGGAGCATCAATTGAATGCATTAGTAGTGCTAAGAAGCACTCTTACCAACATCCATTCTAATACTCATAATGTAGGTTGATCTTTACAAGCTTAATATTACCCATGGAATGAGAAGCACTCTACATTTAAGCTCCACAGGGCAGTAACAAATCTTGAAAAGGATTTTTCAGTTATTAAAATCAATGTTGATAATGCCTAGATTGAAAAAAGATGAAAATGAGTGAGCTTGAAGCTCCCTGGCTATGGCTACCAAAAACCCACAGTTAGGGTTTGGCTCATAGCCACCAACACAGGAGGAATTTATCCAAACCCTCTTAGAGGGAGATGGCCCACTAGGGGGGCTTTGAAAGCCCTATGGTGGCCTCAATTGTGCCCTCTACTGGTCATGGTCCATATCAGGTCGCCTACAAATTTGTGCTGATTCATGCGTTTTCAGCAATGTCATCCTATTGCATGGCCAATGTGGGGGTTTGTGGTGATGGGATGCTATCTCTTGAGCTGGGGAAGAGTTCCTAAGAAGAACCCTTGGGCTGAAACCTCCTCCTTTGTTCTTCCCAAGTCCTCCATCAGAGGTGGGTCTAGTTGTGGATATGGTGGCCAAGAAGTAAGAGGTAGAAGGCTCATGTGCACTTAATGATGTAGGGAAGCTGAGGGAAGCTGAAGGATCAGAGATGGCTCTGATGCCATGTTGAAAATCAGAGTTGGAAGCATGAGAGTTTGTGCACAAGAGGGAGAGAGAGAGCTCAAGTACAAGAACAAGATCTTGCTTAGTCAGTTGTTCAAGGTACAACTAGTACACTCTCCTCTACATTGAGTGTGTACTTTAGGCTGTTTATATAGCCTCTAGAGAAGTTAGGGTTAGGGTTTTCCCTTGCTCCCCTATCCTCCAGTCCATTTACACCTAGCTATCCTTATCCTCTCCAATATAAGGAGAGTTCCCATGCTTGCTTCTCAACATTCCCAGGATAGTGGATATGATAAATATTCCTCAAGTTGCTCCCTAGGGAATGTACCCATGTCTGCAAGGATGTAAGCATGTGCGAATAATTTGAGATTAGCCTCCAACTCGGTCAAGCACTTTGTAACACTTCTATGTTCTATGAAGGCTTGTTCAGTTGCTATCTCATACAAGGCTCTGGGAGTTTCCCTAGGCTTTAGCATAGTTGGAGGCTCAGGCCTAGATGAGAAGATTGATAAGTGCTAGGATTGCTTATGTCCTTGGGGTTTTCATGTTTCTCCTAAGGCTTTGTTGTTATTATATCATGGTTCTCCTCGGATGTGACTGGTATAGTTTTCCCAACTTGTTGTGACAATGTTGTATCCACTCTTGATTGGTCAATGCAAGTTCTATTGTTGTCGATGGATTGAGTGTTGCAAGAAACCATTGATGGTAATGGTTGCTTTGAATTATAGAAACATACGGATGTGTCTAAGGTTTCATCACTATTAGGAGAGATGGCAATGGGTTCATTCATGGGTGGACTCGATGCTTCATTCCTCAGCTCTTCATCACCCTTGGTCTCAATCTTCTTGGCATCTACAGCCACTTACAACTACCATTGTTTTCGTTATCTTCTCCTCTTTTTCTTGGGGAATCAAGGTGTATCCTTTAAATACTTAGGACCTTGAACTAGGTCAGTCGTTGATGTGCTTGGTTAGGCCTCAGCATTCTCTTTTATGGGAGCTTTCGCTCAACCACCAAGACCCACGGACCGCTTATTGTTTCAAGCATTCCAAGCCGAGCACTAATGACTACCTCTCACATAGCCGACGCGCCATCCACATCTATGGGTGTAGTGAGCTTACCTGTATGCCGATCGAGTTATCTCCTCTCCCGTGCACTCCGGTAGCTCCACGATCCAAGTAAGAGCTTCAAGCGAGCTCCATCCTCAAGCTCCATTGTCGTGAGCAAGACAAGGGAAGAGAAGAGAAGAGAAAAAGAGAGGAGAATATGGAGAGCTTCTCCTCCTCGGTCCCTCACCCTCACACACTCTCACACTCCCTCTCTCAAGCACAAGCTCAAGCAAGCAAGAACAAGAACAAGAACAAGAACAAGAGAAGGAGAGCCACTTTTGCCCACACACAAGAATGAGCTTCTCATTCACTTTTCAACTTTATATACAAAACCCTAAATCCCTTTTGGGCGGTCATCCCCTTATCCCCTTTTTTACATGGCCGGACGTGGCCTAGGCCCTTTTCCCCATTGTCCTTCTATCTTCCTAGCTTCCTTTCCACCGCCCATCTACATTTACAAATTGCACAGATGAGAGTCCGGTGCTCCTTAAATTGAATCATGATGCGCTTGCGCTCTTTTACAAAAGTATTGACTTGTGATTTTTCATATGCGTTTTTTTCCTTATTTAGGACTTCTCTGTGCTTCTTGTATTTCTAATTTTTTCTTGGTACGCCTTTGTATTCCGTTTCACTTTTGCCTTGGCCTTGTCTTCTGCTTCAGCTTTTCCGAATTTTCCACCTTTGTTTGTTTGAGGGTTAACATTACTCCCCTCCTGGATGAGTGCTAGTCCCATGACACTCACCGTCGTAGGTAGCAGGCTTTGGCATGCACTGAAGACGTGGGTGAAAGGGACATCGATGATTGCCGTGGAGGAGTGTTGGTGGTGGTGTGGAGGAAGGTCGTTGGGGACACTTTGGTGGCCTAGGTGGCTGGTGGTAGGGTTATTGGATTTGGTAGTAGGGCTGTTCTTTGTTGGGGATTGCATTGATGGCCAGCAAAAGTGTTGGTTTGTTGGGGATTCTGCACATGCCGATTCTTGGCGGGCTTGCAGGATGAGAAAGGATAAGAGTTCAGAGTTGGGTATCGATGAAGAGCGAATGACACTTTTGTTGGAGTTTCCAATACCTGCACTTGAAAACCTCTCATAGGTGGTCTCTCCTTAGGGGTAGTGCTAGTCTTCTCTATCGTGCACAAGACATAGTTCAATTAGTTTGGGAGACAGGTTGAACTCTAAGCAAGCTGAGAGTATTGTTTTGTACTTAAGGACCCAAGCTGTGTATATATTTCTGTGCAGATATTATGTGAGTGCTCGTGCATACTTAGATATTACATAATTAGAAGTCAGCGAGACTGGTTTCTCGTAACAATGTGTGGATGAAGCAAAGTTGTCCATGTTGAGAAGAAGTACACGTGAAGGTGTAGAAGACATCCTTTGCATTGTGACTGCATGACGTAACATAATTGAACACAGGGACACTACACTGTTGGTAGTTGGTAGCTATTGGACCTACATGATGAGGACATTGTACTTTTCATGGCCATTCGTGCAGTGCTTACCACAATTGATTGCAATGGTACTAAGGCAGAGTGCAAGAGGGAATCGTGCGACTAGGTCAGGGTGACAAGTCTAACCATAGGCGAGACAAGTTCCCTAGGTATATCTTGCCCTTGATGTGCCCTGAACAATTGTGGGTGATGCTAAAGGGCTAGGGGACTAGGGACAGAGCCAACCGACCAAGGTCATTGGTCGTACCTAATTTGAGGACCCCTAGGTGCTGTGCTGTGATCGTGGGTGCTTCTTATTTTTCATTCTTTTCTTTTCTTTTTTCCTTTTCTGTTTTCTTTTTTGTTTCTTTTTCTTATGCTTTTTTCTTTCTTTCTTTCTTTCTCTTCTCTTTTCTCCTTTTTTTTTTGGACTTGCCTGAGTACAACCATTGCAATATGTTGAGGTTATCAACCTTTCAATGGGTTGGGAAATGTCAAGCTTCGAAGGCTCAGGAAATGGATATTACAGTGATGATTGTGCCCTAGCCTCGTTGTTAGAGAAGCAGTTGTTGAGATGGGGAGATACACTTGAGATATTGCAAACCTCTTTGCGATACACGATGTCGGTACAATTGAGGTAACAACTGTTGTGAGCCAACTGTAGAGCTTCACCCAAAAAGAGAGCGTAGCCCATGACTATGCTTTGGGCCATGCGATGTGGGTGGTTGGCAAGGGTGATTTTCACTTTCGGTAGTGTGGCTTTGTAGCGGCTATTTGTGGGGTCGATGGTCTTGCGGTGACTTGGGCATTGAACACTTTCGCACAAAGACCTGTATCATCCTACATCTTGTTACTTCATGAGAGTACATGCACGGTATATGTCGCAACTATAATAAACCAGTGCAATGCAAGGAGACATCACTTATCTGAATTCCATGGTGCTGACTTAAATACTTATCACCTGCACTTGATTAGCTTTTTCTTTTGCTAAAGACGTGAAATATATTAAACGCAGATATGAAAAGTTTGTACAATGCGAAAACATGTCAATACTTAACCATTTAAAGACAAAAAGTCATGGCCAGGTAGCATTTGATAAACCTTTTATACAACATGGGGCTACTCTATTTGTACGAGGCGGGCGAGTCTGGGTGATCGGGTGACTGACACTGTGCTGGTGAGGGGCTCCTATGAGGCTGCGCGGGGAAAATGTTGGCTAGGACCTGAATGGTGTAGTCCCTGGCTGCAACTGTTTCCAGAATGCTTTTAAATAATGCGTCAAATTCCTGCTTGTCTCAAGCTACCCTCTCCTCTTTTGAGCACCTGGTGGGAGCCTGCATGATCGGTGTTGCCATGCCCCTTGTGCTCCCTTGAGCTTCCATTGCCCTGGCTTGGGGATTTTTTGGCCTACATCTAGGGCATGTTGCTTGGGGCATCGTTTCTTTGCATACCTTTTAAGGTTAGGTACATAGCGTTCCGATGGAGGAGCTTGTGCTACATGCTCCCTTCGACGGGGACGGATAGCATCCTTGCAAGCCAACTGCACTGGGTGCTCCATGTCGGCTACCGTAGGGGGACCTACAATATGCGAACCAAGGATTAGGCCTTCAGGTAGGATAAAATTGTTCACATGGAAGGGATCATACAGTGGGTTATCAAGTGCACATGATGAGAAGGCGGGAGGTGAGGCATGCAGTGTTTGTTGTAGAGGGATGGCCCCCATGATGATGTTCATTTGGTCTCCAGCCATTAGCAGATCTTGGCTCATGCTAAGTTGCGTGGACTGGTTGTCATGGAGTGGGGCAGGGCTCATCCTCGGAAGGATAGACCGGAAAGGAGGAAAGGTGTATAGAAAGGAAGGGACCCTGTCTACACCATAAAAGATGTTGGTCAAGGCTTCCTATGGTGGTAATGAGGGTTGCATGCCCTGCACCTGGAGGTGGGAATGGTCACACAACTTCTAAATGTGTGGTGAGAGGAGGACCTGAGGAGCTTAGCCTGTTGAACCCAAGTCTTCTCCTTGCGCTTGACTATCATTGCTTGTGTGTGTTGATATTGTCATAGGGTCACAACAGTCATTGTTTATTTATATACATATCTACGAATCCATGTCACTTCACGAGGATAAAAGCCAATTGTAGAACTCCGGATTGTACTAGAATGTGGCACACACAACTAGTACTCATGGCAGCTTACTCAATACCGATAGATATTTTGCAACATCGTGTAGCATGGAACCTTGTCCGAGTCTACTGGCAACATGTAACTACTCCTCCTCAGTGAGAACCTTATCAAACAGAGAGTTCTCTTGGCTAGTTTTAGCTAAGTCCGTACCCCGAATGGCAGTCAGCATCGAAAGGAAGTTGGTGCCACATAGGTTGGGTCTCTTTGAGACCGCCATTTGGCCAATCGCTCCTCTGAGACTTTCATGATCTGGGCTCCTAGTTCGGCCATTGCAACGCGGATTTCACACCAACGTTGTTCAAATTGACTTCGACCCTTTGATTGTCACTTTAGTTGCTCTATCTATAAGAGATTTGATTGGCAAAGCACATCATTGAATGTTATAGTTAAGCGTAGTTCACCGGCTTCCTCGTCAAAGATGAGTCGCATACATTCATACAGGAGCATGTTATAGTGCTTGTCAAGATGCTCTTGCTCTTCCCAGGATAAGGGAAATGGCAAGTATTCTTCAAGCTGCTCTTTAGGGAATGCGCCCATGTCTGCTAGGACATAGACACGTGCGAACACTTTGAGCTTAGCATCCAACTCAGTTAAGCATTCTACAACACTTCTATGTTTAATGAGGGCTTGCTCGGTTGCTATCTCATGCAAAGTTCTAGGAGTTTGCCTAGGCTTTAGCATACTTGGGGGCTCATGCCTAGATGAGCAAGATTGGTCAACGCTAGGATTTCTTATGCTCTTGGGGTTTCCATGTTTCTCCTGAGGCTTTGTTATTGCATCATGGTTCTCCTTGGATGTGACTGGCATAAATTTGTCACCCTATTGTGACAGCATTGTATCCACTCTTGATTGGTCAATGCGAGTTCTATTGTTGGTGGATTGAGTGTTCCAAGCAGCCGTTGATGGTAATGACTACTTTGATTTTTCAGAGCACACGGATGTGTCTGAGGTTTCACCGCTATTAGGAGAGGCATCAATGGGGTCATTGGTGGATGGACTTGATGATTTATTCCTCAGCTCTCCAGCACTCTTGGTGTCAATGTTCTTGGGGTCCACAACCACCTGTAACTGCTGTTGTTTTCGCTATTTTTTCCTCTTTTTCTTGGAAACAGAAGGTGTATCTCTCAATGACTCAGGACCCTGGACTAGGTCAACCGTTGATGTGCTTGGTTGGGCCTCAATATTCTCTTTCTCTAGTGTGTCCTTATGGGACATAGCCGTGGCCTGTTGAATAGCCTCGCTAGGTTGTGAGGGTACAATTGCCTCCCTTTTTGGAGAGTCTAGCTCTTCCCTTCTGTTTAACTCCTCCAACCTAAACTTTAGGCGCTTTGGAAGTGCTCGAATTGTCAATGAAGTTGGTTGCAACACCTCCTCCATAGGTGAACTACTAAGCACACGTTCCGCAATGAGCATTGTCACATCTAAGGGCTGTGACTGCTGTGATCCTTGATTGGAAGTAGTAGGAGCTAGTTCAGTGGACTTGCTATTATTGGTGGATTGCGATGTCAAGTCCTTAGGTCGATTGGAAGTGATTGTGTCTTTTGTTGCTCTTAGAGCATTCACTTGCGTAAATCGAGTATCAGTTGAGCTAGCCATGGTGGATTGCACAAGCATATCCTTAGGTTGAGAGCTAAGGGTGGTGTCATGTCCTACCTCTTGGACATTTGGAAGCTCTGATGTAGGTAGAGATTGGGATTGGGTAGCCACACTTGTCAACTGTTGTGCTTCCTGTGTCCATTTAGGGGAAGAGGGTGTAGGAGACTTGGGACTCCCAAGTGGCTTTGACACTAGCTGGGAGATTTGCTCGTGGCTGTTAGATGATTTTGCTATTTGCTTTGTTGAGCATTTAACCCATGAGCAATGTTGTGCCTATGATGCCTACTATCCTCTTGGAGAATTAAAGGCTCCTTGGGCACTAGTGGCTTTTGTGTATCCTTAACGATTACATCTGATATCTGCTTGTCAAGCACACTAGGCTGAGGATCTACCATCCGATTGGTCCCGTTTGGTTTCTTGATTTCGACCATGAGGGGCTCGGTCACTCCATGTTGTTGACTTGAGACTTGGTCTTTCATTTAGATCTCCTCCTACGCTTCTTTGCTCTTGATACGATCTGGCCTTCAATCAATAAAGGAGGTTTAGCAGGGGTTTTGGTACCCAAATCCATCGATTACTTGCGTAATACCCTTGAGCACGTAGCAATGCTTTGGATATCCATCGTGGTGTTGTGCTGACCCTCCATCGATGCTTTCCTCTATAAGGCTTGGGCTTCTTTTGGGGCCTTCTACGATATTTGTAAGTCCAAACTCACACTCCCTCTCTCAAGCACAAGCTCAAGCAAGCAAGAACAAGAAGAAGAAGAAGAAGAGGAGAGCCACTTTTGGCCACACACAAGAATGAGCTTCTCATTCACTTTTCAACTTTATATACAAAACCCTAAATCCCTTTTGGGCAGTCATCCCCTTATCCCCTTTTTTACATGGCCGGCCGTGGCCTAGGCCCTTTTCCCCATTGTCCTTCTATCTTCCTAGCTTCCTTTCCACCACCCGTCTACATTTACAAATTGCACGGGTGAGAGCCCGACACTCCTTAAATTAAATCATGATGCACTTGCGCACTTTTACAAAAGTATTAACTTGCGCTTTTCCTTGTGCGCATTTTTCCCTTATTTAGGACTTTTTTGCGCTTCTTGTGTTTCTAGATTTTTCTTGGCACGCCTTCGTCTTCCGTTTCACTTTTGCCTTGGCCTTGTCTTTTGCTCAGCTTTTCCGAATTTTCCACCTTTGTTTGTTTGAGGGTCAACATCTTTCTCTAATGTGTCCTCATGGGACATAGCTACGGCCTATTGATTAGCCTCGCTAGCTTGTGAGGGTACAACTGCCTCTCTTTTTGGAGAGTCTACCTCCTAAGCTAATTCCCCTCTGTCTAGCCCCTCATCAAATTGAATTGGCAGTTGCTCCTGGTCACGGGCATTTGCTCTAAAATCTTGTCCTTACCCATTGGAACATGCCTCCATTGCTTCTTATCAGAGCGGGTGTTATGTTTAGAGCTGTTTTTCTCTTGCTTAGGAGGTTTGAGTGACTCTAATGTAGAACCAAGAGATGGTTTAGGGTTCCTGTCATGTAGGCTTGGATGAAACCAACTGAAGAAGTCAAGGTTGTATGGGAAGCATAGAGATCTAGGATTGCAAGTCTTGAGTGAGGCCGAAGACATATGTGCTAACATTAAGTACCATGCTCCCTACTCCTAGCCTGCTAGCCACATGTAGATCTTCTTCTAAAAGCATTTTATTATACAAGGGATGTTTTTGGACAGTGGCAAAAAGCTGGACCTTATGGACCATTGCCAACACTCTTAACGAGGTTGAGGCAACGTACATGGGATCATGTATTAATGTCCAAAGGGCTTTATTTTGCTCAACGAGTGTCATTAGTCGGTGGCTAATTTTGGCTGCCAAACTTTGGTTGGAGTACCATTTCCACACAAAGTTACCTTATCCTTTTCCTCTTTTTTTTATTGCTTCAAGCTTTTCCTTGTTTGTCTCACATTGAGTAATATAGAGTGAGGGTATCAAGCACAATTCTCTAGTTGTGATCCTTGGGATGT